>NW_024882655.1:0-224127 GCF_019059575.1 Amphibalanus amphitrite | reverse complement strand
CCCGTTTTAGTTAAAAAAACAGGGAGTTGTGATTTTCCCCATTAACCCGCGCCCGGCTGGGGTCCTGGATTTCCACGCCCTGCTGGGGGGGGGGGGGTGTTTGAACACCCCCCTTCTAACTCGGCTCCTGGGCCACGTAGCGATACGCGGAAGGCGGCGTTCGAAAGAGCGTCAAAAATAATGAGGAAATCACTTCGGTCAATTTTTTGGTCAGGTCAAAGGTCAGGTCACCAAAGGTCATTGAAGGCAAATTTTCGCCGATTTCCAGGTCGAATGTCGAAAATTTCCAAGAAGCCAACGCATAACTCGGGAACCAATAGAGCTACAGCGCCGCGGAAAAGCGCATTCGATAGCCCTATTCACGCCCTTTCTGAGTAATTTTCTCAGATTTGACCTAACGTCAACGGTTTTGCCTGCAGGGGGCAAAAACTGCAAAAATAGCCGATTTTTTCGGAAACAGTTTTTCTGCAATAACTTTTGACCCAAGCATTGTACGAGCTTACTTTTACCGGCATCGTGTTCCTCTCGTCAAGACGCATCGAACGAACTATAATTTGACCTTGAAAGGTCAACTTGAAAATTTGACCTCAGGTCAAGGTCATGACCTGACCGGAAAGGGTCATGTTGCATATCAGTCGATCCGTATCGTCGAGCTGAACACATCTAAGGCGTTTTCATCGCTCTAGCATGCCTCTATCAAAAGTTATTTGCGAAAAACTGTTAGATACCATTCGTGACCTAAGATGACCTCAGGGCATAAACAGGGGTCACAGACACCATTTTCATGTTCAGTGTGTCTAAACCACTTGTAATTCAGTGTTTGGGTGTTTATAATGTCTTTCGTCCAAAACAGGCGCATTTCAATTTTCTCCCATTGACTTATAATGGTGAGGTCGCAAAATTGACCTGACCTTAGGTCATCGATATCAAAATTCTGAGATACACATTTTGTACATGCTAATGCTCTTAGCAATCGCTGAAAGTTTCAAAGCGATCGGTCACTCGGTGTAGCTATGACAGACATTGAAACTTTTTATGAGGTGAGGTCACTTCGAGTGACCTGGTGACCTGACCTTGAATGACCTTGGTCTGAAATTTTCACAACATGTGTAGAATTGATGTATGATAAGGTGTACCAAAAACGGCGGCGCTCCGCGCCGCCGTTTTTGAGATATTCGCGAAAAACCACAGGGGGGGGGGTGTTCAAACACCCCCCCCCCAGCAGGGCGCGGGTTAACTTATAATGGGGAGGTCGCGAAACTGACCTGACCTTAGGTCACCGATATCCAAATTCCGAGATATACAAATTGCACATACTGGTACCCTAACTAACATAGGCGTAGGAACAGGGGGGGCCAGGTGGGCAAGTGCCCACCCACTTTTCGAGGTGGGGGGGCCAACCATGTGTTTTGGCCCACCCACTTTTTACTCGAGGCCCCTCGTCTCGATTTGAGAGGACGTCTTCACCTTCCAGAATCTCGGTAAAAATAAGTTCCACGAATCCCCACGCACGGACTCCAAGGGGCCGTGATGGATCCAAGGAGGCCCTCTGTTCATACTTGTCAGTCGAAGCCCCTGAGACTGATGGCCTGAGAGGCCCTAGTGGATCTGAGGAGGCCCCAATTTCCACACTGGTCTGGGGAGGCCCCTGACACTGGCGGTCTGGGAGGCCCCTCTATCCACACTTGTCAGAGGTCTGAGACTGGTGGTCTGGGAGGCCCCTCCATCCACACTAGTCAGAATAAATTTAGGCCCCTGACACTGGCGGTCTAGCCGAGGCCCCCTACCCTCACTAGTCAGAGGATGCCCCTCTATTCTCAATAGTCATAAGAGGCCCCTGAGACTGATGGTCTGGGAGGCCTATCCATCTACACAGTAGTCAGAGGAGGCCCCTGAGACTGATGACCTGAGAGGCCCTTATAATCACACCAGGCAGAAGAGGCCCATGATACTGATGGACTGAGAGGCCCTTCTATTTATACTGGCCACAGGAGACCCCCAAAACTTTCGGTCTGGGAGGTCCCTCAATCCGGCACCAGTCAGAAGAGTCCCCTGAGACTGATGGCCTGGGAAGCCCTTATATTCACACTAGGCAGAGGAGGCCCCTGAGACTGATGGTATGAGAGGCCCTCATATTCACACCAGTCAGAAGAGGCCCCCGAGGCTGATGGCTGTGAGGCCCTTCTGTTCATATAACTGGCCACTGGAGGCCCCTGAAACCGGTGGTCTGGGAGGGCCCTCTATCCACACTAGTCAGAAGAGGCCCCTGAGACCGATGGTCTGAGAGGCTCTTATATTCATACTGGCCACAAGTGGCCCCTGAGACTGGTAGTCAGATAGGTCCACTCCTAATGAATCTGAGGGGGCCCTCTATCCACATTTACACTTTTCTAGGGAGGCCCCCGAGACTGATGGTCTGAGAGGCCCTTTTATATATACTGTCCACAGGAGCCCCCCGAGATTAATGGTCTGAGAGGCTCTTCTATTTATACTAACCAGAGGAGGCCCCTAGGATTGATGGTCTAACAGGCCCTTCTATTTATACTAGCCAGAGGAGGCCCATGAGACTGATGGTCTGAGAGGCCCTTCTATTCAAACTAGGCAGATGAGGCCCCTGAGAATGATAGTCCGAAGAGCCATGCGGCGGCAACTGACCGTGGCCATATTTCGGCTCGGTAGGGCCCCACAGAGCTCATGAGAGCACCTCAAGGGCTCCTAAGTAGACACGCTTATCCCCACGTGCCACGCCGGCTTCTGAAGGCTCCTTGTAGGCATCTAAGGGCCCTTTCCGGCCTCTAACGGCTCCACCCGCCTGTGATGGCTCCACACCAATGTTTATGAGCGCCACACAGCGGCGCCTTTGAGGGTCATACTAGTGTCTCTTAGGGCCCTATATCGGTGGCTCTGGGGGCCCCACACCGGCGCCTCTGTGGGCCACCACACCTGTGCATCTCAAGGCTCTATAGGTACATCTGAAGGACCCACACCGACACCTCTGAGGGCCCCAGACCAGTATCTCGGAGCTCGGAAGGCCCCACACCGGTGACTCTGAGGACTCACCGGCTCCTGAGAGCACCATGTTGATGTCTAACGGCTCCACAAGGCCACTGAAGGCACCACACAAGCTCTCACTGAGCTCTTATGTCCATGTACCGGCCTCTGAGGGATTTAAGCCAGCGCATTCATAGCTCCACACCAGAAATTGTAAGGGCTTCACACTGAAGTATCTGAGGGTTCCACACCACACGGTGTCTCTAAGGGCCCATACCGGCACCTCTGAGTGCCCATACCGTCATCTCTGAGGGCCCCCATACCGTCGTCTCCGAGGTCCACATCTGGCGGCACCCATCAGCGAACTGAAGGTCCCACACGTCGACCTCCGAGAGCCCCATCTGCGTCTGGGAGCACCATGGCCGTCTCTAAGACCACAGCGGCTCCTCCGTACGAAAGATTCGTCTCCATGCCAAAGGGAGCGTTCTGAGACAGTAGGCACCTACGTGCAATAGAGGGGCGCCTGAAGCCCCATAGGGCGCCTCAATGCGAAAGAGGTGCGCCTCTGAGGCCTACATATATGGGCGTCCACATGCAATAGAGGTCTGCAAATCAAGTGATCAATGGCATTGGTGTGCATTCATAAGAAACAGGGGCGCCGGCATGGGCAAAGAGAGGTGCCTTCAAGTGTCCATAAAAGAGAGACGCCTATGAT
Source organism: Amphibalanus amphitrite (assembly GCF_019059575.1). Taxonomy (NCBI): domain Eukaryota; kingdom Metazoa; phylum Arthropoda; class Thecostraca; order Balanomorpha; family Balanidae; genus Amphibalanus; species Amphibalanus amphitrite. Next base: position 220,421 of record NW_024882655.1, on the reverse strand, counting down.
AATCGCACATTGTATTATGGTGTCAATCGGAACTTGAATTTTCGGAATTCCGATTTTGTCCGATGTCCAATTCGAATTCGGTTGGACAATGACAGCAGGCTTTGGACAACTTTGGACAATCGCTTGCTACACCTCACATTTTTATAAAGTAACGTGTTTACTTGATTGGCTATTAGAAAACTCAGCTTTTGATATGATTAACACTTTTGAGCTGGTAATGGTACATTAAGCAAATTAATAACATGTTGATGTAAACTATTGCGTAGGTCGGACATCTTTGTGACAATGGCTGTTTGGACATTTTTGGACGGACAGTGGACGTAGTATTGGACATTGGACGGACATTGGACACACGTTTTCTGAAATTGACACCACTACATTGTATGCGACAATGGGGCGACTGTGGGACATAGGAATGTCTCTGAGACTATGCATAGGCGCTTATATGCCAAAGAGGGCGCCTATGAAGCTAATGGGGGCACCTGGAAACGAGGAAGACATTTGTGTAAGGTTTTCAGGGGTCAGCGCCGTTTGCGGCAAATACAGTTCTAAAAAAAAATCGGAGGGGGAACAAGTTTTAAAATGGTGCGGACTTTCTGCACTATTCGCTTAAGCGGTTACGCCCCTGGTTACATCTGCCCAATCTCAACTAGATTTGGAGGTCTACTTGAAAGCAGCCCAGGACGAGGCAAAAGTTGGAGGCCCCTGAAAATATGAGGCCCCCTGGAAGAGGCCCCTTGGCAGGGTGGCCCACCCACTTTTCATGACTTTCCTACGCCCGTGCTAACTAAAGCCTGAAGAAAGAAATTGATCGTCAAAACTCTAGCTCTGGCGTGATTGCAAACTTTTCTGAGGTAGGGTCACCAAACCCCTCTGGTGACCTGACCTGAGGTCAGATCAACTCAAAATTTTACAGACATGTTGCGTAGAAGCCTTTTAAGGAAAAGTCAGAAAAATTTTGAGCTTCCTAGCTCAACGCGTTTGGGAGAAATAACCAAAAAAACCTCAGGGGGCTCCTGATGCCCCCCCCCCGCCAAGAATAGGGTTAAAATGCCAAAATCAAAGAGGGGTGCGGTGTCCCGGTGCCCCCCTCGTTCCGCCGCCTATGAAGCTAGTTTGGCAAGGTGCGGATGAGTCTCCCTCCAACCATCCCCCCCTTAGCGGGCTGCGGTGGGGCCGGCCGGCGGCGGCGGGGGGGGGGGGGGTTGTCGTCCGGTTCGTCGTCGGTGACGGTCTACTCTCCACCCGCCATCGACGGCGGTCGGTGCAGACGGGAGGCGGCCTGTGCTAATCTCATGACGCCCGAGTTGGAACGTGCGGTGGTTAGGAAGCTTTGGATGGTGAAATTGTACGGTGAAGGTATGAAAGGTAAAATGAACTGTTTGATCTAGAGAGTGAGGTGTCTGTGTCAAGCTGGTATCGCGAGTCGCAAGAGGTGTCTTCAACAAGTGTCTTGGATAGCCGGCTGGTTTCTTCGGCACAACGTAAGAAAAAAATGTTTGTATGCAGGATAACCCTATACGGCCTTGGATAACCCCTAATATGCTTCAGGAAAGTCGTTTTGTAACATAACCCTGATACGGAGTAGTTGATTGACTATTGTATGCAGTATACGCTTCGTGTCGCGATTTTCTATTTGCATTTTCAACAGCACGAATAACGGAACTACGGAGGAATCAATAGGAAGAACATGCTGTGGTGTCAATGTTTATGTAGAGCCTAGGTCAAAGGCGTTGGTCGCTTCATTTTTTTTTTTTCACTGATCGATGAAACACAGCGAAAATGTTTTAGTGCTAAGTGTTTCTAACAACAAGCCCTTGCCGGAAATGCTTCGCTGTGTCAGAAAGCCGAATAAAGTAAGCTTGCAGGGAAGTAAACTCGACAATTAACCCTCTAATGCCCACACATAGTTCCACGGTTCCTAAATTAGCACCTCGTGACATATGATTCATTTGGGTCCCTTGTTCGAAATCTGAAGTCAAACAATTTTTCGCAGTTCAAATTTCGGAAATAATTTTTGTATCAAATATAATAGGGAAGCCGGGGGAAGCCCGGGCGCGGGGAAGCCCGCCACCCCGTTTCCGGCTAAATTATTCACAATAAGATGCTCAACTGTTTGTCCTTTCAGCGTGGCAGCTAAGCTAACTCCAGCAAAAAAGTTAAGGCTGACAAAATTGCATATTGTTAAAGTTATAGCGCAAAATTTTTTAAGGGTTTTTAGCTAAAAAGTGAGATATCTTGCACTGGTTATGTTATACCATACAGTACTAATATTTATACGAATGTTATGTAAGGACCGTTAAGTGTTTGTAGTGAGGGTGACGAGCAGGCTGGCTTAAGTATGACATTTTTTTCGAATATCGATGTTCTAAAATAAAAATTAGCACATTGGGTAACCCCGGGCGAGTGGCCAAGCTTACCCCCAACCGAGAGCAATGCCACTAAACCACTGTTTTCCATGAGATAATAGGTACTGAGCAGGTTTGGTTTACACCTAGATCAAAGATGAATTTCGACAATAAACTGGTATCATAGACAAAGCCAGTCATGTCACTTAAGGTCAACTAGGGTCAAACTACGTTTTTGCAGATAACGCGACAGACAATGAAGCTAGAGCTTCAAAATGGTGTCGTTGTGTTCTTCTTCATCAGCCGAGTCGAATGATATGCAATATGCATGCATTAAGGTAAAAGAAAAATAAATTTTAAGGAATTTTGAAATACACATTTTTTGTCAATTTTGCATCAGGATTTTCATCGACCTGTACTGTATATGCAGTAGACGCTAGCTAAAATACCAGTAGTAATAAACTCTAAGATGTCCAGAGCTATCAGTACCTTAATATTTCACTTTCCGTTAATATTTGGAAAACATAATGGTTTCATCAACTCGTTGTAAAGCGCTGGGGAGGTGGCCGGCGTTACCCCTATGCCGGGCTTACCCCAGAAAAATCAACACTTTTTTAAAACTCGATTTTCTCAACCTTATACTTATTCCACGAAACCGAATTTTTGGGAAAACACGGCCAATGACTTAGCCAGGGGTGGATTTTTATATTAAGTTGGGGTTGCACGTGCAACCCCAACTTTGAATTGTGCAACCCCAACATCGGTTTGTGCAACCCCAACTTTACAACTGAAATAAATCGGCGGGCGACTCGAATGGTGCCGCCCCCATAACCCTGAGCTATCCCAAAACTCTATGCCACCCGTTGACTTGGCACCATCTTTCAAAAGAGCCCTACCCATCATGTAGCAATAGTCACCCCTCAACTATCTAGTGTAGTTGCCGCCTCCTCAGACCTCAAATATAGGTGCCGCTCCCTCGAATGTAGGTGCCGCCCCCTCGAATGTAGGTGCCGCCCCCAAATGTAAGTGCCACCCCCTCGAATGTAGGTGCCACCCACTCGAATGTAGCGCCGCCCATTAAATGTAGGCGCCATCCCCTCGAATGTAGGTGCCACCCCCTCGAATGTTGGTGCCGCCCCTCAATGTACATAAATGCCGCCCCTCGAATGTAGGTGTCGCCCCCTCGAATGTAGTGCCGCCCCCTCAATGTTAGTGCCGCCCCCTCCCTCGAATGTAGATGCCGGCCCTCCTCGAATGTAAGTGCGCCCCCTCGAATGTAGGTGCCGCCCCCTCAAATGTTAGTGCCGCCCCCTCGAATGTAGGTGCCGGCCCTCCTCGAATGCAGGTGCCGCCCCCTCAAATGTTAGTGCCGCTCCCTCGAATGTATATGCCGGCCCTCCTCGAATGTTGGTGCCGCCCCCTCAAATGTACCTAAATGCCGCCCCTCGAATGTAGGTGCCGCCCCCTCGAATGTAGATGCCGGCCCTCCTCGAATGTAGGTGCCGCCCCCTCAAATGGTAGTGCCGCCCCCTCGAATGTAGATGCCGGCCCTCCTCGAATGTAGGTGCCGCCCCCTCAAATGTTAGTGCCGCCCCCTCGAATGTAGATGCCGGCCCTCCTCGAATGTAGGTGCCGCCCCCTCAAATGTTAGTGCCACCCCCTCGAATGTAGGTGCCGGCCCTCCTCGAATGCAGGTGCCCCCTCAAATGTTAGTGCCGCCCCCTCGAATGTAGGTGCCGACCCTCCTCGAATGCAGTGCCGCCCCCTCGAATGAAGGTGCCGCGCCGCCCCCTCAAATGTTGGCCCCGGCCACTTATGCATAGGTGTCATCGGTCATCCCATAAAATGTAGGTGCCGTCCCCTCGAATGTAGATGGCACCCCCTAGGGTGTAGTTGCCGCCCCTAAGGCCTAGTTGCAGTGCAGCCCCTCAAATGTAGGTGCCACCCCCTAAGTGTAGGTGCCACCCCTTGAAATGAAGGTGCCTTTCCCTCACATGTAGATAGATGCCGCCCCCCCCCATGCGTGGGTGCCGCCCCTCAAGTTAGGGTGCTGCCCATAAAATGTAGGTGCCGCCCCCTCTAAGTGTAGGCGCTGCCGCCTCAAGTGCAAGTGCCATCGCCGCCCCATCTAATGTAGGTACTACCCTCCTCTCAGGAGCTTGAGCTGTCACAAGGCCGTACAGAGCTGTCGGACATGCAAAAATGACCATTAAAAAAATCGTGGATTTCGATTCCTGGTGCCCCGCTCACCGCTCAGTGGGGTGGGGGGGGGGGGGGGGGTGGTGCCCAGTGGAGGTCGCAGGGGGCATCAGGGCCATGGCCCCCCAAAGACAAATCAGGGGCCATCATATAATTTGCCCCCTTAAACAACCGATGGGCCCCGATGGGCGTAGGGGCCCTGGCTCTTACCCGATTGTCACGAGGCTCAAGAAACCAACGCCAGGTATTATGTAACAGCCCTCATACCTGTCTTTGAGTATCCTGACTTCTGAGGGCGCTTCAGTGGCCTTCAAGGGCCCACCTTGACCGATGAGGGCCCACATCGACCTCTCAGGGCCCTCCACTGGCCCTTGAGGGCCCTAAAGCGGCATCAGGAGTCCCCCAACCGGCCTTTGAGGGCCCCACACTGATCTCTTGATGGCCTCATTTCTATCTCTGGGGTTCAGGACTGACCTTTGGGTGCCGGTCACTAAGAGCCCGCATCGACCTCTGAGGCCTCAAACTGGCCTTTGAGGGCCCTGTACTGGTCTCGAGGGCTCCCAAACTGGTCTCTGGGGGTCCACGCCTCTAATGGCCTCATTTCTTTTTCTGGGGGCCCAAGACTGGCCTTTGGGTGTCCCCGAGGCCCGTACTGACTTCTGAAGGCCCGATGCCGGTCTCTAAGGTCCACATCGGCCTCTGAGGGCCCTATACTGACCTCTGGGGTCCAACACCGACCCATGCTGGTCTTTTAGGGCCCCACACTGACCTCTGAGGGCTCCACGCTGGCCTGTAAAATACCACACCGGCATGTGAGGGCCCACGTCGGCCTCTGATGGTTCCAAACTGCCCTTTGAAGGCTCTGTACTGGTCTCTGAGGGCCTCACACTGCCGGTACGGACCCCGCTGGTCTTTTGAGGGTCCAAACTGGTCTCTGACGGCCCAAACTGGCCTCCTAGGGCCCAACACCGTGGCTTCGGATGGCCCAATTTCTGTCTCTGGCGGACAAAGACTAACCCTTGGGCACTTCTGAGGGCCCGTACTGGCTTCTGAAGGCCCGATGCCGGTCTCTTAGGACCAACATTGGCCTCTGAGGGCCCCCTGGCTTTTGAGGACGCTATGTTCGGTCTTTTAGGGCCCCATACTGACACCTCTGAGGGCTCCACGTTGGCCTGTAGAAATCACACTGGCCTCTGAGGACCCACGTCGGCCTCTAATGGTTCCAAACTGACATTTGAAGGCCCTGTACTGGTCTCAGAGCCCAGAGGGCCCTAAACTGGCTTCTAAGGGTCCCAAACGGGCCTCTGAGGGCCCCAAGCCGGCCTCTAAATGTCTCACACCGGCTGCTGATAACCCCATTTCTGTCACTGACACCCAAGGCTGGCCCTTGTCCCTTGGGTGCCTCTGAGGGCCCCGTACTGGCTTCTGAGTGCTGAAGGCTCTATGCCGGCCTCTGAGGACCCATGACGGTGTTTAGGGGCCCTGTGGTAGTGTGCTCCTCGATTGTCTCCCTGGAGCCGCCTCTGCGATGACTTGCCTGCCGGCGCATGAGCCGACGGCTGGGGTCAGCGGGCGCGGTTGGAATGTGGACCAGTCTTGTTCGAGACACAATGCAAGCGGGAGCCCTACTGTCGCTTATAACAGGCCCCACACTGGACTCTGAGGGCCCCAAACTGGCCTCAATGGGCCCCAGCCGGTCTATGGGGTCTCTACATCGCCACTGATGGCCCTATTATGGTCTCTGGGGTGCCAGGTTAGTCTGGTCCCTGAGGGCCCACATCGGCCTCTGAGCCTGTGGGCCCCATACAGGCCTTTGAGGGCCAATACTGGCCTTTGAGGGCCCTACACCGACCTCTGAGGGCCCCGAATCGGGCTCCTCTGAGGGACCCACACTATCCTCTGATGAACCCACTCCGGTCGCTGGGGGCTCAAGATTGAACTTTGGGTGCCTCGCACTGGGCTCTGAGGGCCCACATTGACCTCCGAGAGCTCCACGCTGGCCTGTAAGGGATCATATTGGGCTGGCCTCTGATGACCAACTAGTTTTGGAGGGCCAGTACTGGCCAGTGGCCACTCAGGGTCCCAAACCGGCTTTTGAGGGCCATAACCGGCATCTGATGGACCGAACCGGACCCTGGTGGCCCAAAACAGGCCTCAGAGGGCCCCGCACCAGACTCTGAGAGTCCCATCTTTAGTCTCTGGGGTCCAAGGAAGAACTTTTGGCGTTTCATGCCGTCCTCCAAGGTTCCCTGTCAGTCTCTGTTGGTCCCCATGTCGGAATTTCGGAATTTGAGGGCCGTTATCTCGTCGCATTCTCGGAGGGCCCCTGTCGATCTGTTTGGCCCGTGCAGGTTTATAACGGCCGCTGCTAGTCTCTGAGAGCCCCATGTCGTTAGTTGTGTCTATTTTGGGTCGCATTGGCACCACACATGTCTCTTAGGGCCCATACCAGTCAAGGGGTCCCACATTGACCTCTCAAGGACCAACGCTGGCCTCAAGGGCTCACACCACCTCAGAGGTTTCGAACTGGCCTTTGACGACCCCGCACTGGCCTTTGATGACCCCGGGCCCGCACTGGCCTCTGATGGCTCAGGCAGGTCTCGTAAGACCCACGTTGGAGTTCAAAGACCCATACTGCTGTGCGAGGTCTCGCCCGGTTTATGAGGGTCAATCTCAATACTGGCCTTAAATGATCTTACGCCGGGCTTACATAATGGTCTCATACTGGTTTCAGAAGTTTTCCGCTACTTACGAAAAACTTCAGGGGGAGGGGGGCGGATATTCGCCCCCCCCCCCCCTCCGCAGTACGCGGGTTAAGCTAGCACACCGCCCCCAGCGAGGCTCTACAGGGGCCCCTTTGCCAATTCGCCCCCCCCCCCACGCCACGTTTACGACCGTACCTGGTGGCGCCCACTTCCGGACTATTGCGCCCCTCGGAACCGCTTTGGGCGCCCTTTCAGGGCTGTGCAACCCCAATAAAAAACAAATAAATCCACCCCTGAACTTAGCTAGCTTGCAGGATATCAACATTTTATACAGCACGTATGGTATGTAATAAAAATGAAAAAGAGCTTACTATGCCGGGCTTCCCCCGGCTTCCCCTACATTAGGCATTCCAATTGGTTATTTTTAGTGGTAGGTATCAGACCACACAGAAGGAGAAGACACAGATAAGAATATATGTTATTCAAAATTTCAGAGATGGAATTGGCAGTTAAAATGTGTAAAATGCAAACAAGAAATCCTTTACTGTGCGCCACTTATCAGAACATTTTCTTAATATTTCATTGGCATCCTACTTGTATCAAAATGTCCTTTCAGTCGGTGCTTAGGGAACAACGCTAATCATAGGCATCTATTTACGAGTGCCTTCTATTCCTTTAATTTCGGTTTCCACGATACAGCGCGTTGCACTTGTGCATTTTTTTCATAACTTAGACATGTGGGCCATGCTTCTCAAACGTAGATGCATTATACACACTTGATATAGAAATGAAGGCATTACGGTTGGCTCGGCAAGTGGTCGAAGTGAAGCAGTTCTGATGCAAAATGCTGGACAGCCTGCCGACGGACCGGAATCAATGCCAAAGACGATGTTGGTTTATCTTATTCTTCACGATAGCCGGACAATCTCTAGTGACTGAAACTCTCAGTCTGTGAATCGTCAGCACTTTGACTGGTCGTGCGGTCCTGATGTCATCGGCGTCAGTACAACAGCCGCGCACTGACCAGTGCAGTAACCGTTGTACGTGTCAGACAACAAAGGTACAGGTAACTGTGTACCGATCGGCAGGAGCTTGCACAATGCTCATTGACCTCATATGGAGGTGAGCATACGCAATGCCGCACTTTAACTTGTATTCTTATGATCAGTATCCATGTTTTAGTATAAATCCTTTTTGTTCAGTGGCACTCAGCTACCATACTTGGCGGTATATGTCAAAATATGACAACAAATGACATACCTGGCAGTGAAAATGCTTGCCAGGTGTCAGACACCCGCTGGAACCTGGAAGCAGTGCATGGTAGCCTACTTCTTGGACACGTAAATCAAAGGAATCGTGTCCTTCGGTCTTGAGTCTGTCTTCATGGCGAGACCCTTTGGCCAGCTTCCTCTGACGATGACGATTTAGTTTTCCACTCCACATTCAATCTCTTACTAGTTACTACGGGGATGAACGGAGGGGATTTGAATCGCAAACAAATTGTGAGTTGTTATCCAGTATGAATGAAAATGCTGGCTGGCTGCTAATGCAAGTCTTCGGCCATGTCCAGCTAACACATAGACCCACAAGACATAAGCCCGTCCTCAGACCCTGTTGGAATACCGAAATTGTGCAAGATACCGCTGAATCCTCCTTTCTCAAACATAGTCAAGTCTCCATTTTTGGTTTCACGAGTGCTTTCACGGATGGTCGTCCCTTGAAATCAACAAGCTTGTCATCGATAGCATGTCATTCCTAGCGTGGTTTTAGAAGATATGGTCTGCTAGTGTCCTGCAGATCAAAAAGCTCACTATTATCATCGTCAAACAGTTGGAAAAACATATTCCTATGCGCGTTAGAAAAGTCGAGATGTATGAGGCATGTAAGACCACTCATGGAAAGCTAGATGTTAGGTGATTGACAAGGATGAGAGGCGGCATAAGCGTACCAATATCGTTATGAAATTTTAAGTCTGGAGCGAAATAGAGTTATCTGGCGCCACAGTTGATGACTTCACAAATTTATGCTGCTTGTATCATCGTCTTTTCAATGACTCACAGGCCATTGCAATGCTTATCACCCGAGAAAACTATGGTATTGGCACACCGTATGTTGCAGCGGCGAAAATTTCATAGAAAATATTGGAGTGCTATGCCCACTGTATCATATCTAGTATCCCCAAAATTAGGGGTCCATATCTTTGACCCTGAAATAGCTGCGATGTTTTCCAACATACTATGATATATGCTGAACAATTGTCTCACAGTATACCAAGTTTCTTTCCAAATAAATACTTTTTTTTGTTTTCTAAATGCTAAAATTTACACTTGCATCTCAAATAGCTTTTTAGCTAAAGACAAACTGGCCCTCTTCAAAATCACCTGGTGGGAAACTGAGAAATCATTACTTAAAAATTTTGCCACCTGGTGGTTGCCAAGACGTACCACTTCTGATACAGCAGGGTTTTCAACAATTTTCACCTTCATGATTAGCAGGCGAATTTTCTGCAAATTGACTTGCAGATATGATACCGGGGGCACTAAAGGGTTAACCTAACCCCGTCACAAAAAGCTCCTGGGTTATGGTTCCTCATTGGAACAATTCCTTGTAACCTCAGGCAAGTTCTAGTTCAGCCGTCAGCGCAAGCAGCCCGGAAGACGTTAAAAAGAAAGAATGCTGGCCAGGTGACAACAAAGCTGTTGCGTGTGAAAATAAAACATTGTTGAATCAATAAATACAGTAAACTTTGACGTTTGTTGGCCGAAACGTACACATAAATACGCCACTGAGTCTTACCAAATGACAGATCCCGCTTTTAGCCGGAAAAGGCCATCGTAACAGCAAATAAGTCTGCAGGTTGCAGGGAACATCAGTTCACGGCCGTGAAAACAAATTGTCCTTGCACAACTCCTTCGGAAGTGTGGACGTTTAGTGTTATTTTAACTCAAGCAAATGGTCCAGGGAATATTGGATTACAGTAATCACAAGTTTATGTTACCCTGCTCGTGGTCAACCTTCATGAGTTCGTAATTTATTGTTTATCGATTCGAACGCACTTAGAATGCTTTCAGTGGCTCTAATAAACAAAGGCAGCACATGTCAGCGCTTTAGTAGAACAACCTGTAATAATGAATGAGGATTGTACTCCACAAGAAATCGTTTGGATTGGGTCGATCATCACAAAACAACCTGTGACGAAATAAGGCGAAATTAAACATTTGTTTATTCCGTGATTAATTTTAGAACAGAGATACCTACATAAAGTTGAAAGCATGAACTCTTTAACAGTGCAGACATACTTATTTTTCCTATTGCCCTAACTGCAAATTTTCAGGTGCAATGTAACTGAGTTGCCTAAGTTGCCCAAAAAGTGCAATGTTCACAATAATCTCACCGCGGTTCTTTTTGTTTCAGAGGGAACATTTGAACCGGCAGGCACCTATGACAACCTAGCTACGGCCAACATCAACCCACTCATGAACCTCTCCCAGTGATGGCTGGTATTCCTGGTACGATGCTTTTAATCAAAATGTGAGACAATCTGCGGATTATCACTGAAACAATGGAGTTTACCAGATAGACGGTGAAGATTGGATTGATCTGGTGATAAGAAGAAGCTGTAAGACAGCAGTGATTGATGCTAATCGCTAAACCTGTTGTTATTTTCGGCTGGAGTTGAATTTCCGGGTACGGATACGGATACGGGTCGGGGAGTGGCGAGCAGGGCCTATTTTAACATGTTAACTGGGGGGCAAATGCCCCCGCACTCAACAGAATTGCCCCCCTAGTCGTCGAGATTTGCCCACTATAAAAATGGACATAAAGGAACAGGGTGACAAACATACTACGTAACTACTGTGACTTGTTTTGCAATGGATGTCAAATGAGTCAGTCTGTAAGTAATGACCAGTGGTGTATCTAAGGGTGGGTCATATGGGTCATGACCCCCCACCCTCTTGGGGCCCGGGGACACCACAGGCCTGCCAGGGGCACCACCGGCCTGTCAGGGGCACCACAGGCCTGTTGGGAGCACCATCAACCTAGCAAGAGCACCATAGGTCTGCCAGGGGCACCACAGACCTGCCAGGGGCCCCACCGGCCTCGCAGGGGCACCACCTTGGGCCTGTCAGGGGTACCACCACAGGCCCGCCAGGGGCACCATAGGCCTAGCAAGGGCGCCACGGACCTGTCAGGGGCACCAGAGGCCTAGTATGGACACCACATGCCTGGCAGGGACACCACCGGCCTCGCAGGGACTGGGACACCTTGGGCCTGTTAGTGGCACCACGTGCCTGTCGGGGACAGGACACTCCAGGCTTGTCAGGAGCACCACAGTCCTGTCAGGGCCCAGGGGCACCACCGGCCTCACGTGGACACCACCGGCCTCGCAAAGGCATCATGGGCCTGTCAGGGGCACCACGGGCCTGTCGTTGGAACTTCAGGCTTGTCAGGGGCACCACAGTTCTTTCAGATGCACCGGCGGCCTAGCACCATGGCACCATGTTTGGCCGAGGTCGCGATTCGGCGTATGTCGCCTCGCATTAGCCGCGCGTTTGCAGTCTTTTCGTGGTTTCAAACGTTCAAACATGGGATATGATGTTGCTCTCATGCATTATGGTGGGTGTCAAGATCACCGGAAGGTCAGGTCAGATCATTTACCTTTGATGACCTCGGTTCACATTTTCGAGTTTTATATGTTTCTAGGCTAGTTTTTGGAGCTGAATTCGAATTAAGCAACCATTTGACCATTTACGAAGTAGTTTTGGTGCCTTCGTAACATGTTACGAAGCTGTCAGAGGCGGTTGCCACCTACTACGAATACCCGGCAAAACCCTTACTGGTTGACCTGACCTGACCTAACCTGGCCTAAATGCATGAAGACATCATCTATGATCATAACTAACATGATATTCGTGATCAGCACCCCGAAAAACCATAGCAGCCACTCTACGACGCTCTAACAGGTCCCGATTTTTCCGACTTTTGGGTCAATGACCTGACCTGGAAGGTCAACCGATGACCTAGGACCTTAAAATTGGGTATAATCGGCTTCCTTTCATCACGGGCAACACGGTCGTTTTTTTCCGCGAAGCTCTAGCTCGATCAGGGGCCAACGGACCCCCCCCCCCCCCCTATACGCTCGCTACTGGAAACACCAATACGGGCGAGGGTTAATGGATTATTAAAGACAATTTTCCAGGTTGCCCCCCCAGTCAATTCCCTTAAAATAGGCTCTGGTGGCGAGTTTGTTCAAGAGAGACAAATGGTGAGTTGGAGTGGGCGAGATTATTGGGCTACTAAGGTGTGAGAGAAGTGAGACAGGTGGTGGTTAACGAGACAAAACATTTGAGAAAGTTGGCAACTAGATAGATTCCTGCTAAAAGCACGAACTCATCAAGACTAGGGATTGAGACAGGACCGTGAGTAAAATGGAATAGTGAATGAAACAGTGAGGAAGTGCATGAGACAAAGAGTGAGACACTCGATACAAGAATGAGCTAGTGCCCGCCAAATGAGACATTGGTAACGAGCGAGGCAAAACAAGTGAGACATATTTTAAAAAGTGAGACACCAGCAATTGCAGCGAGCCAGGCAGTCGTCGTAATGTGAGACAAGGAAACAAGTGAGCTAATTATGCTCATTGAGCTAAGTGAGCTAATTGATGTATTTGGCAGCTAGTGAGACATCTGGCAGCACTTATAAGTTACCTGGCAGCACTCCATCACTCATCTAAATGTGTCATCTGTTCTCAATGTGTCATCTGGAAGCACTGGACCGCCAGCACCGGAACCGCAAGTGAAGTTATGCTGCTGCTTCTTCAGCTGTTATCTTTCTTCCGTCATCCTTTGTCAGTGGATGGCTATCTCGGCGATTCAGGTGAGACACATATCTTCACGGTGGTCATTGGACCATGATGCTGGTCTCATATCGGCACTTCCTGTGTTGGCTGGTATTGTGACTCGATTTGTCGTCAATAATTGTGATGTTGTTGTCTTGTTTCGTGTCTCCGACGTTCTCACACTGTGTGATCCCATTTTGCGCCGGCATTGTTTTGTCCCACCGTTCGAGGGGATGCATTCCCTAGCTGCATTGTCTCATGATATGTAATCGTATTATTGTTGCACCGTCCCTCATTGCGTATTGTACACTCAACCATTCCCCCAGTGTACCTATACCTAGTTCCATAATTTCATTCATTACACATAATACACAGTCCCATCATTTCCACAACCTTTCGTCGCATCATTCCACCATTGTACGGTTCAATCATTCCCTCGTGGTGTGGTCACCATTCCCCAATTGCCATTCCCATTCTTTAGCCGGCTCATCCACCGATTAACACCATCCGATGACGTCATATGTAGATGGCGTCATGGGTGGGTGACTGCACCGGCCTTATGGCACCTCTGCAGGAGACATTCTCCCCTCCCCCTCTACCCTCACATATTCTCTCCTTGGTGGGGTTGGGGAGTGGGGGTGGGGGGGGGGAGAGACGCGACAGTCTTTATGGAGAATGGCTGCAGCTGCATGCACGGGAGAGCCTATGACACGCCATGCAAGGAACGAGTCATCTCACTGTCTCTTGCACATTGTGCAATGCACATTGCACACAGATGTGTGAGCAGTACAAACTTAACGGTTTCTCCATGGCAGAGTCATGAACCGTCTATTATGCGAGCATTGCACTCGAAGTGGCCAATTGGAAGCATCCATAGACACTCGAGTTTTCTGCACGCCTGCTCATGACTGTATTTGGCTTCCTAGGCCCGGTTTCTTCTTCTTTATAGGGTTTATGTAAATTATCAGTCCACTCATTTCTTTTACAGCATTCAGTAATCAAATGTTCCGAGTCATTTCCCCATGTTTCTCCCAAGTCCTAAAGGTATGTGTGTGCCTGCGTCATACCAGTCCTGTTCCCCGGTTCCCCTCTCCTGACTTTGACTAACTGTCTCTGACTCTGACTCTGACTCTGAGCTCTGACTCTGACTCTCCCCTGACTCTGACTCTGAGCTCTGAACACTGAGTAGTTTATGGGGGAGGAGCTAGCCCGCTACATTCCACCACGCCTTTACACTTGTAGCGGCGAACCGGTGTGGGATGGGTCTCTCGCGGCAGCAGTGGTGAAGCCATGGCAGTGTCATGGTTTGTGACCAGCCAACTGGCAGGGAAGGTGTCATAATACCTGCCGCGGGGCAAGTGATGATGCGCTGCTTGAATGACTATGATATAGGAGGAGGATGATATAAGAAATGTGTTGACACATTATGACACCCTACTTGATGCTTCAGTAGCAATGACACGCCGTATGATAAGTACGCGCGTAGGCGGTGATAAGTATTTTTTTTTTTTTCTTCCTTCCAGGTTCCACAACACTTTTCTGGGCCATTTCTAAACATGCTTTGGGACTCAGGAATGAAAGTGAATTTACGCAATAGGTACACAATTGTCTTTGATGCCAGAAAATATCCGTATGACATGCTATGGTGACACAAAATGATACGATGCCTTATATACAACAGCACCATATAAAGACACGTCTCATGACCCACGCATGTACGCGCCGCCTTTATCCACAGCATACACCAGTGCATGACCAGCTTAGACCTATAGGCTAGCCGTTTGATGGGCGGGAGATTACTTTATCCAGCTACAATCAACTATACTGTCCTGATGTTATCATTATTTACTGATACAATCACTTGCACAGCTTAGAAGCAATCATTTTCTCATCGAGTCCTGCCCTGATCATTTTATCTTCTTCTCTTCACATACACAAAGCAAAGTATCTCGCTCTGCAAATTGAGACTCTGCCAAATCTTTCCTATAAGACACCCATGAACCGTTCGAGACGCCCAAGGCAGATCTAATGAATCAATTTAACTCCGAGAGCTTGCTTGATCAAAGGCCAAAGCCAACCACTCCGAGGGCGCTCCCGATGAAAATACAAAAAGGGTGCCTCTGAACAGCTAGCTCCGCTGCATGCATCCCTCCCTCGACCTATTCACGCATTTGGACGCCTCTAACTAGCTGCCCATACCACGAGGGCGCTTCTGATCAATTCGCCCTGCTGACAGTGATCATGATCAGTCATAAAAGCTATGGGTGTCTCTGATCATTTCACGCTGCTAGCGGCGCCCTTGATCAGCCCGCTTTGAGGGGGTACGTCCCTCGATCATCTCACTCCACTGAGGGGCCCGCTCATCTGAGGGACGCCCATGATCAACCCATATTCTAAGGGCGCCACTCATCATCTTATCCGGCTTATAAGGGCGAGCTTGATCACCCTACCTCACTCAGTGCGCCCCGATTGCCACACTCAATTAAATGCGCCCCTTTATCAGTTTATACGGCCTGGGGCGCCCCTGATCGGTGATCACCTCACTTCACCCAGGGCGCCCCTAATCACTTCACTCCGCTGAGAGGCTGAAGGCCCCCTGCCAGTCCACCCCTTTGAGTGCGCCCCTGATAATCTTATCCAACCCAGGCCGCCAAGATCCACTGAGGGCGCATCCCGGCGCTTCTGATCACCCCGCACTCCATTGAGGGGCGCCCTGATCATCTTATCCCGCTCAGGGCGCCCTCCCGGCGCCCCTGATCACCCCGCACTCCGCTGAGGGCGCCGCTCATCAGGCTCTGCGGGCTATTTGCATAACGTTCCATTGACTTCGCATAATGAGTCTATGAGAGAGACGGATGCTCCTTGCATACCAAGCAGGGCTGGCGACTCGATGACAACGGCTTGCGGTGCACCCGGTCGGCTGTGGGGTTTGATGTGATTATCGACTGTGGGTTTTGTGTGACTGGCTTTGGGGTTTAGTGCGACTGGACGACTGTGAGTTTTGGTGTGACTGTTGACTGTGAGCTTACATAGACGGTTTGGTGGGTCTACATTCGCAGCCACACATGTAGGTGATAAAATCACATAAAACAAACTTATCTTTTCACTTAGATGATAGATCGTTAGCACTGTAAGTGAACAGCAAATTGTGCTAACGATCACATGGAGGTGGTATAGTGAGATGCAGGAGCGGGGTAGAGTTAATAGTAAATAGTTAATGAGTGGGAAGGGGTGGGACTGGGGAAAGAGATTGATTGATTGATATAGATAGATAGATAGATATAGAGAGAGAGAGAGAGAGAAGAGAGAGAGAGAGAGAGAGAGAGAGAGAGAGCGAGAGAGAGAGAGAAGAGAGAGAAGAGAGAGAGAGAGAGATATGTATATATATATATATATATATATATATATATATATATATATATATATATATATATATTATATATATACATATCTCCTCTCTCTCTCTCTCTCTCTCTCTCTCTCTCTCTCTCCTCTCTCTCTCTCTCTCTCTCTCTCTCTCTCTCTCTCTCTCTCTCTCTCTCTCTCTATCTATCTATCTATCTATCTATCTATCAATCAATCAATCTCTTTCCCCAGTCCCCACCCCTTCCCACTCATTAACTATTTACTATTAACTCTACCCCGCTCCTGCATCTCACTATACCACCTCCATGTGATCGTTAGCACAATTTGCTGTTTCACTTACAGTGCTAACGATCTATCATCTAAGTGAAAAGATAAGTGTTTGTTTTATGTGATTTTATCACCTACATGTGTGGCTGCGAATGTAGACCCACCAAACCGTCTATGTAAGCTCACAGTCAACAGTCACACCAAAACTCACAGTCGTCCAGTCGCACTAAACCCCAAAGCCAGTCACACAAAACCCCACAGTCGATAATCACATCAAACCCCACAGCCGACCGGGTGCACCGCAAGCCGTTGTCATCGAGTCGCCAGCCCTGCTTGGTATGCAAGGAGCATCCGTCTCTCTCATAGACTCATTATGCGAAGTCAATGGAACGTTATGCAAATAGCCCGCAGAGCCTGATGAGCGGCGCCCCTCAGCGGAGTGCGGGGTGATCAGGGGCGCCGGGAGGGCGCCCTGAGCGGGATAAGATGATCAGGGCGCCCCTCAATGGAGTGCGGGGTGATCAGAAGCGCCGGGATGCGCCCTCAGTGGATCTTGGCGGCCTGGGTTGGATAAGATTATCAGGGGCGCACTCAAAGGGGTGGACTGGCAGGGGGCCTTCAGCCTCTCAGCGGAGTGAAGTGATTAGGGGCGCCCTGGGTGAAGTGAGGTGATCACCGATCAGGGGCGCCCCAGGCCGTATAAACTGATAAAGGGGCGCATTTAATTGAGTGTGGCAATCGGGGCGCACTGAGTGAGGTAGGGTGATCAAGCTCGCCCTTATAAGCCGGATAAGATGATGAGTGGCGCCCTTAGATATATGGGTTGATCATGGGCGTCCCTCAGATGAGCGGCGCCCCTCAGTGGAGTGAGATGATCGAGGGACGTACCCCCTCAAAGCGGGCTGATCAAGGGCGCCGCTAGCAGCGTGAAATGATCAGAGACACCCATAGCTTTTATGACTGATCATGATCACTGTCAGCAGGGCGAATTGATCAGAAGCGCCCTCGTGGTATGGGCAGCTAGTTAGAGGCGTCCAAATGCGTGAATAGGTCGAGGGAGGGATGCATGCAGCGGAGCTAGCTGTTCAGAGGCACCCTTTTTGTATTTTCATCGGGAGCGCCCTCGGAGTGGTTGGCTTTGGCCTTTGATCAAGCAAGCTCTCGGAGTTAAATTGATTCATTAGATCTGCCTTGGGCGTCTCGAACGGTTCATGGGTGTCTTATAGGAAAGATTTGGCAGAGTCTCAATTTGCAGAGCGAGATACTTTGCTTTGTGTATGTGAAGAGAAGAAGATAAAATGATCAGGGCAGGACTCGATGAGAAAATGATTGCTTCTAAGCTGTGCAAGTGATTGTATCAGTAAATAATGATAACATCAGGACAGTATAGTTGATTGTAGCTGGATAAAGTAATCTCCCGCCCATCAAACGGCTAGCCTATAGGTCTAAGCTGGTCATGCACTGGTGTATGCTGTGGATAAAGGCGGCGCGTACATGCGTGGGTCATGAGACGTGTCTTTATATGGTGCTGTTGTATATAAGGCATCGTATCATTTTGTGTCACCATAGCATGTCATACCGGATATTTTCTGGCATCAAAGACAATTGTGTACCTATTGCGTAAATTCACTTTCATTCCTGAGTCCCAAAGCATGTTTAGAAATGGCCCAGAAAAGTGTTGTGGAACCTGGAAGGAAGAAATAAAAAAAAAATACTTATCACCGCCTACGCGCGTACTTATCATACGGCGTGTCATTGCTACTGAAGCATCAAGTAGGGTGTCATAATGTGTCAACACATTTCTTATATCATCTCTCCTCCTATATCATAGTCATTCAAGCAGCGCATCATCACTTGCCCCGCGGCAGGTATTATGACACCTTCCCTGCCAGTTGGCTGGTCACAAACCATGACACTGCCATGGCTTCACCACTGCTGCCGCGAGAGACCCATCCCACACCGGTTCGCCGCTACAAGTGTAAAGGCGTGGTGGAATGTAGCGGGCTAGCTCCTCCCCCATAAACTACTCAGTGTTCAGAGCTCAGAGTCAGAGTCAGGGGAGAGTCAGAGTCAGAGCTCAGAGTCAGAGTCAGAGTCAGAGACAGTTAGTCAAAGTCAGGAGAGGGGAACCGGGGAACAGGACTGGTATGACGCAGGCACACACATACCTTTAGGACTTGGGAGAAACATGGGGAAATGACTCGGAACATTTGATTACTGAATGCTGTAAAAGAAATGAGTGGACTGATAATTTACATAAACCCTATAAAGAAGAAGAAACCGGGCCTAGGAAGCCAAATACAGTCATGAGCAGGCGTGCAGAAAACTCGAGTGTCTATGGATGCTTCCAATTGGCCACTTCGAGTGCAATGCTCGCATAATAGACGGTTCATGACTCTGCCATGGAGAAACCGTTAAGTTTGTACTGCTCACACATCTGTGTGCAATGTGCATTGCACAATGTGCAAGAGACAGTGAGATGACTCGTTCCTTGCATGGCGTGTCATAGGCTCTCCCGTGCATGCAGCTGCAGCCATTCTCCATAAAGACTGTCGCGTCTCTCCCCCCCCCCCCACCCCCACTCCCCAACCCCACCAAGGAGAGAATATGTGAGGGTAGAGGGGGAGGGGAGAATGTCTCCTGCAGAGGTGCCATAAGGCCGGTGCAGTCACCCACCCATGACGCCATCTACATATGACGTCATCGGATGGTGTTAATCGGTGGATGAGCCGGCTAAAGAATGGGAATGGCAATTGGGGAATGGTGACCACACCACGAGGGAATGATTGAACCGTACAATGGTGGAATGATGCGACGAAAGGTTGTGGAAATGATGGGACTGTGTATTATGTGTAATGAATGAAATTATGGAACTAGGTATAGGTACACTGGGGGAATGGTTGAGTGTACAATACGCAATGAGGGACGGTGCAACAATAATACGATTACATATCATGAGACAATGCAGCTAGGGAATGCATCCCCTCGAACGGTGGGACAAAACAATGCCGGCGCAAAATGGGATCACACAGTGTGAGAACGTCGGAGACTCGAAACAAGACAACAACATCACAATTATTGACGACAAATCGAGTCACAATACCAGCCAACACAGGAAGTGCCGATATGAGACCAGCATCATGGTCCAATGACCACCGTGAAGATATGTGTCTCACCTGAATCGCCGAGATAGCCATCCACTGACAAAGGATGACGGAAGAAAGATAACAGCTGAAGAAGCAGCAGCATAACTTCACTTGCGGTTCCGGTGCTGGCGGTCCAGTGCTTCCAGATGACACATTGAGAACAGATGACACATTTAGATGAGTGATGGAGTGCTGCCAGGTAACTTATAAGTGCTGCCAGATGTCTCACTAGCTGCCAAATACATCAATTAGCTCACTTAGCTCAATGAGCATAATTAGCTCACTTGTTTCCTTGTCTCACATTACGACGACTGCCTGGCTCGCTGCAATTGCTGGTGTCTCACTTTTTAAAATATGTCTCACTTGTTTTGCCTCGCTCGTTACCAATGTCTCATTTGGCGGGCACTAGCTCATTCTTGTATCGAGTGTCTCACTCTTTGTCTCATGCACTTCCTCACTGTTTCATTCACTATTCCATTTTACTCACGGTCCTGTCTCAATCTCCCTAGTCTTGATGAGTTCGTGCTTTTAGCAGGAATCTATCTAGTTGCCAACTTTCTCAAATGTTTTGTCTCGTTAACCACCACCTGTCTCACTTCTCTCACACCTTAGTAGCCCAATAATCTCGCCCACTCCAACTCACCATTTGTCTCTCTTGAACAAACTCGCCACCAGAGCCTATTTTAAGGGAATTTGACTGGGGGGGCAACCTGGAAAATTGTCTTTAATAATCCATTAACCCTCGCCCGTATTGGTGTTTCCAGTAGCGAGCGTATAGGGGGGGGGGGGGGGTCCGTTGGCCCCTGATCGAGCTAGAGCTTCGCGGAAAAAACGACCGTGTTGCCCGTGATGAAAGGAAGCCGATTATACCCAATTTTAAGGTCCTAGGTCATCGGTTGACCTTCCAGGTCAGGTCATTGACCCAAAAGTCGGAAAAATCGGGACCTGTTAGAGCGTCGTAGAGTGGCTGCTATGGTTTTTCGGGGTGCTGATCACGAATATCATGTTAGTTATGATCATAGATGATGTCTTCATGCATTTAGGCCAGGTTAGGTCAGGTCAGGTCAACCAGTAAGGGTTTTGCCGGGTATTCGTAGTAGGTGGCAACCGCCTCTGACAGCTTCGTAACATGTTACGAAGGCACCAAAACTACTTCGTAAATGGTCAAATGGTTGCTTAATTCGAATTCAGCTCCAAAAACTAGCCTAGAAACATATAAAACTCGAAAATGTGAACCGAGGTCATCAAAGGTAAATGATCTGACCTGACCTTCCGGTGATCTTGACACCCACCATAATGCATGAGAGCAACATCATATCCCATGTTTGAACGTTTGAAACCACGAAAAGACTGCAAACGCGCGGCTAATGCGAGGCGACATACGCCGAATCGCGACCTCGGCCAAACATGGTGCCATGGTGCTAGGCCGCCGGTGCATCTGAAAGAACTGTGGTGCCCCTGACAAGCCTGAAGTTCCAACGACAGGCCCGTGGTGCCCCTGACAGGCCCATGATGCCTTTGCGAGGCCGGTGGTGTCCACGTGAGGCCGGTGGTGCCCCTGGGCCCTGACAGGACTGTGGTGCTCCTGACAAGCCTGGAGTGTCCTGTCCCCGACAGGCACGTGGTGCCACTAACAGGCCCAAGGTGTCCCAGTCCCTGCGAGGCCGGTGGTGTCCCTGCCAGGCATGTGGTGTCCATACTAGGCCTCTGGTGCCCCTGACAGGTCCGTGGCGCCCTTGCTAGGCCTATGGTGCCCCTGGCGGGCCTGTGGTGGTACCCCTGACAGGCCCAAGGTGGTGCCCCTGCGAGGCCGGTGGGGCCCCTGGCAGGTCTGTGGTGCCCCTGGCAGACCTATGGTGCTCTTGCTAGGTTGATGGTGCTCCCAACAGGCCTGTGGTGCCCCTGACAGGCCGGTGGTGCCCCTGGCAGGCCTGTGGTGTCCCCGGGCCCCAAGAGGGTGGGGGGTCATGACCCATATGACCCACCCTTAGATACACCACTGGTCATTACTTACAGACTGACTCATTTGACATCCATTGCAAAACAAGTCACAGTAGTTACGTAGTATGTTTGTCACCCTGTTCCTTTATGTCCATTTTTATAGTGGGCAAATCTCGACGACTAGGGGGGCAATTCTGTTGAGTGCGGGGGCATTTGCCCCCCCAGTTAACATGTTAAAATAGGCCCTGCTCGCCACTCCCCGACCCGTATCCGTATCCGTACCCGGAAATTCAACTCCAGCCGAAAATAACAACAGGTTTAGCGATTAGCATCAATCACTGCTGTCTTACAGCTTCTTCTTATCACCAGATCAATCCAATCTTCACCGTCTATCTGGTAAACTCCATTGTTTCAGTGATAATCCGCAGATTGTCTCACATTTTGATTAAAAGCATCGTACCAGGAATACCAGCCATCACTGGGAGAGGTTCATGAGTGGGTTGATGTTGGCCGTAGCTAGGTTGTCATAGGTGCCTGCCGGTTCAAATGTTCCCTCTGAAACAAAAAGAACCGCGGTGAGATTATTGTGAACATTGCACTTTTTGGGCAACTTAGGCAACTCAGTTACATTGCACCTGAAAATTTGCAGTTAGGGCAATAGGAAAAATAAGTATGTCTGCACTGTTAAAGAGTTCATGCTTTCAACTTTATGTAGGTATCTCTGTTCTAAAATTAATCACGGAATAAACAAATGTTTAATTTCGCCTTATTTCGTCACAGGTTGTTTTGTGATGATCGACCCAATCCAAACGATTTCTTGTGGAGTACAATCCTCATTCACTTATTACAGGTTGTTCTACTAAAGCGCTGACATGTGCTGCCTTTGTTTATTAGAGCCACTGAAAGCATTCTAAGTGCGTTCGAATCGATAAACAATAAATTACGAACTCATGAAGGTTGACCACGAGCAGGGTAACATAAACTTGTGATTACTGTAATCCAATATTCCCTGGACCATTTGCTTGAGTTAAAATAACACTAAACGTCCACACTTCCGAAGGAGTTGTGCAAGGACAATTTGTTTTCACGGCCGTGAACTGATGTTCCCTGCAACCTGCAGACTTATTTGCTGTTACGATGGCCTTTTCCGGCTAAAAGCGGGATCTGTCATTTGGTAAGACTCAGTGGCGTATTTATGTGTACGTTTCGGCCAACAAACGTCAAAGTTTACTGTATTTATTGATTCAACAATGTTTTATTTTCACACGCAACAGCTTTGTTGTCACCTGGCCAGCATTCTTTCTTTTTAACGTCTTCCGGGCTGCTTGCGCTGACGGCTGAACTAGAACTTGCCTGAGGTTACAAGGAATTGTTCCAATGAGGAACCATAACCCAGGAGCTTTTTGTGACGGGGTTAGGTTAACCCTTTAGTGCCCCCGGTATCATATCTGCAAGTCAATTTGCAGAAAATTCGCCTGCTAATCATGAAGGTGAAAATTGTTGAAAACCCTGCTGTATCAGAAGTGGTACGTCTTGGCAACCACCAGGTGGCAAAATTTTTAAGTAATGATTTCTCAGTTTCCCACCAGGTGATTTTGAAGAGGGCCAGTTTGTCTTTAGCTAAAAAGCTATTTGAGATGCAAGTGTAAATTTTAGCATTTAGAAAACAAAAAAAAGTATTTATTTGGAAAGAAACTTGGTATACTGTGAGACAATTGTTCAGCATATATCATAGTATGTTGGAAAACATCGCAGCTATTTCAGGGTCAAAGATATGGACCCCTAATTTTGGGGATACTAGATATGATACAGTGGGCATAGCACTCCAATATTTTCTATGAAATTTTCGCCGCTGCAACATACGGTGTGCCAATACCATAGTTTTCTCGGGTGATAAGCATTGCAATGGCCTGTGAGTCATTGAAAAGACGATGATACAAGCAGCATAAATTTGTGAAGTCATCAACTGTGGCGCCAGATAACTCTATTTCGCTCCAGACTTAAAATTTCATAACGATATTGGTACGCTTATGCCGCCTCTCATCCTTGTCAATCACCTAACATCTAGCTTTCCATGAGTGGTCTTACATGCCTCATACATCTCGACTTTTCTAACGCGCATAGGAATATGTTTTTCCAACTGTTTGACGATGATAATAGTGAGCTTTTTGATCTGCAGGACACTAGCAGACCATATCTTCTAAAACCACGCTAGGAATGACATGCTATCGATGACAAGCTTGTTGATTTCAAGGGACGACCATCCGTGAAAGCACTCGTGAAACCAAAAATGGAGACTTGACTATGTTTGAGAAAGGAGGATTCAGCGGTATCTTGCACAATTTCGGTATTCCAACAGGGTCTGAGGACGGGCTTATGTCTTGTGGGTCTATGTGTTAGCTGGACATGGCCGAAGACTTGCATTAGCAGCCAGCCAGCATTTTTCATTCATACTGGATAACAACTCACAATTTGTTTGCGATTCAAATCCCCTCCGTTCATCCCCGTAGTAACTAGTAAGAGATTGAATGTGGAGTGGAAAACTAAATCGTCATCGTCAGAGGAAGCTGGCCAAAGGGTCTCGCCATGAAGACAGACTCAAGACCGAAGGACACGATTCCTTTGATTTACGTGTCCAAGAAGTAGGCTACCATGCACTGCTTCCAGGTTCCAGCGGGTGTCTGACACCTGGCAAGCATTTTCACTGCCAGGTATGTCATTTGTTGTCATATTTTGACATATACCGCCAAGTATGGTAGCTGAGTGCCACTGAACAAAAAGGATTTATACTAAAACATGGATACTGATCATAAGAATACAAGTTAAAGTGCGGCATTGCGTATGCTCACCTCCATATGAGGTCAATGAGCATTGTGCAAGCTCCTGCCGATCGGTACACAGTTACCTGTACCTTTGTTGTCTGACACGTACAACGGTTACTGCACTGGTCAGTGCGCGGCTGTTGTACTGACGCCGATGACATCAGGACCGCACGACCAGTCAAAGTGCTGACGATTCACAGACTGAGAGTTTCAGTCACTAGAGATTGTCCGGCTATCGTGAAGAATAAGATAAACCAACATCGTCTTTGGCATTGATTCCGGTCCGTCGGCAGGCTGTCCAGCATTTTGCATCAGAACTGCTTCACTTCGACCACTTGCCGAGCCAACCGTAATGCCTTCATTTCTATATCAAGTGTGTATAATGCATCTACGTTTGAGAAGCATGGCCCACATGTCTAAGTTATGAAAAAAATGCACAAGTGCAACGCGCTGTATCGTGGAAACCGAAATTAAAGGAATAGAAGGCACTCGTAAATAGATGCCTATGATTAGCGTTGTTCCCTAAGCACCGACTGAAAGGACATTTTGATACAAGTAGGATGCCAATGAAATATTAAGAAAATGTTCTGATAAGTGGCGCACAGTAAAGGATTTCTTGTTTGCATTTTACACATTTTAACTGCCAATTCCATCTCTGAAATTTTGAATAACATATATTCTTATCTGTGTCTTCACCTCCTTCTGTGTGGTCTGATACCTACCACTAAAAATAACCAATTGGAATGCCTAATGTAGGGGAAGCCGGGGGAAGCCCGGCATAGTAAGCTCTTTTTCATTTTTATTACATACCATACGTGCTGTATAAAATGTTGATATCCTGCAAGCTAGCTAAGTTCAGGGGTGGATTTATTTGTTTTTTATTGGGGTTGCACAGCCCTGAAAGGGCGCCCAAAGCGGTTCCGAGGGGCGCAATAGTCCGGAAGTGGGCGCCACCAGGTACGGTCGTAAACGTGGCGTGGGGGGGGGGGCGAATTGGCAAAGGGGCCCCTGTAGAGCCTCGCTGGGGGCGGTGTGCTAGCTTAACCCGCGTACTGCGGAGGGGGGGGGGGGGCGAATATCCGCCCCCCTCCCCCTGAAGTTTTTCGTAAGTAGCGGAAAACTTCTGAAACCAGTATGAGACCATTATGTAAGCCCGGCGTAAGATCATTTAAGGCCAGTATTGAGATTGACCCTCATAAACCGGGCGAGACCTCGCACAGCAGTATGGGTCTTTGAACTCCAACGTGGGTCTTACGAGACCTGCCTGAGCCATCAGAGGCCAGTGCGGGCCCGGGGTCATCAAAGGCCAGTGCGGGGTCGTCAAAGGCCAGTTCGAAACCTCTGAGGTGGTGTGAGCCCTTGAGGCCAGCGTTGGTCCTTGAGAGGTCAATGTGGGACCCCTTGACTGGTATGGGCCCTAAGAGACATGTGTGGTGCCAATGCGACCCAAAATAGACACAACTAACGACATGGGGCTCTCAGAGACTAGCAGCGGCCGTTATAAACCTGCACGGGCCAAACAGATCGACAGGGGCCCTCCGAGAATGCGACGAGATAACGGCCCTCAAATTCCGAAATTCCGACATGGGGACCAACAGAGACTGACAGGGAACCTTGGAGGACGGCATGAAACGCCAAAAGTTCTTCCTTGGACCCCAGAGACTAAAGATGGGACTCTCAGAGTCTGGTGCGGGGCCCTCTGAGGCCTGTTTTGGGCCACCAGGGTCCGGTTCGGTCCATCAGATGCCGGTTATGGCCCTCAAAAGCCGGTTTGGGACCCTGAGTGGCCACTGGCCAGTACTGGCCCTCCAAAACTAGTTGGTCATCAGAGGCCAGCCCAATATGATCCCTTACAGGCCAGCGTGGAGCTCTCGGAGGTCAATGTGGGCCCTCAGAGCCCAGTGCGAGGCACCCAAAGTTCAATCTTGAGCCCCCAGCGACCGGAGTGGGTTCATCAGAGGATAGTGTGGGTCCCTCAGAGGAGCCCGATTCGGGGCCCTCAGAGGTCGGTGTAGGGCCCTCAAAGGCCAGTATTGGCCCTCAAAGGCCTGTATGGGGCCCACAGGCTCAGAGGCCGATGTGGGCCCTCAGGGACCAGACTAACCTGGCACCCCAGAGACCATAATAGGGCCATCAGTGGCGATGTAGAGACCCCATAGACCGGCTGGGGCCCATTGAGGCCAGTTTGGGGCCCTCAGAGTCCAGTGTGGGGCCTGTTATAAGCGACAGTAGGGCTCCCGCTTGCATTGTGTCTCGAACAAGACTGGTCCACATTCCAACCGCGCCCGCTGACCCCAGCCGTCGGCTCATGCGCCGGCAGGCAAGTCATCGCAGAGGCGGCTCCAGGGAGACAATCGAGGAGCACACTACCACAGGGCCCCTAAACACCGTCATGGGTCCTCAGAGGCCGGCATAGAGCCTTCAGCACTCAGAAGCCAGTACGGGGCCCTCAGAGGCACCCAAGGGACAAGGGCCAGCCTTGGGTGTCAGTGACAGAAATGGGGTTATCAGCAGCCGGTGTGAGACATTTAGAGGCCGGCTTGGGGCCCTCAGAGGCCCGTTTGGGACCCTTAGAAGCCAGTTTAGGGCCCTCTGGGCTCTGAGACCAGTACAGGGCCTTCAAATGTCAGTTTGGAACCATTAGAGGCCGACGTGGGTCCTCAGAGGCCAGTGTGATTTCTACAGGCCAACGTGGAGCCCTCAGAGGTGTCAGTATGGGGCCCTAAAAGACCGAACATAGCGTCCTCAAAAGCCAGGATGGGCCCTCAGAGGCCAATGTTGGTCCTAAGAGACCGGCATCGGGCCTTCAGAAGCCAGTACGGGCCCTCAGAAGTGCCCAAGGGTTAGTCTTTGTCCGCCAGAGACAGAAATTGGGCCATCCGAAGCCACGGTGTTGGGCCCTAGGAGGCCAGTTTGGGCCGTCAGAGACCAGTTTGGACCCTCAAAAGACCAGCGTGGGTCCGTACCGGCAGTGTGAGGCCCTCAGAGACCAGTACAGAGCCTTCAAAGGGCAGTTTGGAACCATCAGAGGCCGACGTGGGCCCTCACATGCCGGTGTGGTATTTTACAGGCCAGCGTGGAGCCCTCAGAGGTCAGTGTGGGGCCCTAAAAGACCAGCATGGGTCGGTGTTGGACCCCAGAGGTCAGTATAGGGCCCTCAGAGGCCGATGTGGACCCTTAGAGACCGGCATCGGGCCTTCAGAAGTCAGTACGGGCCCTCGGGGACACCCAAAGGCCAGTCTTGGGCCCCCAGAAAAAGAAATGAGGCCATTAGAGGCGTGGACCCCCAGAGACCAGTTTGGGAGCCCTCGAGACCAGTACAGGGCCCTCAAAGGCCAGTTTGAGGCCCTCAGAGGTCGATGCGGGCTCTTAGTGACCGGCACCCAAAGGTCAGTCCTGAACCCCAGAGATAGAAATGAGGCCATCAAGAGATCAGTGTGGGGCCCTCAAAGGCCGGTTGGGGGACTCCTGATGCCGCTTTAGGGCCCTCAAGGGCCAGTGGAGGGCCCTGAGAGGTCGATGTGGGCCCTCATCGGTCAAGGTGGGCCCTTGAAGGCCACTGAAGCGCCCTCAGAAGTCAGGATACTCAAAGACAGGTATGAGGGCTGTTACATAATACCTGGCGTTGGTTTCTTGAGCCTCGTGACAATCGGGTAAGAGCCAGGGCCCCTACGCCCATCGGGGCCCATCGGTTGTTTAAGGGGGCAAATTATATGATGGCCCCTGATTTGTCTTTGGGGGGCCATGGCCCTGATGCCCCCCTGCGACCTCCACTGGGCACCACCCCCACCCCCCCCCCCCCACCCCACTGAGCGGTGAGCGGGGCACCAGGAATCGAAATCCACGATTTTTTTAACTGGTCATTTTTGCATGTCCGACAGCTCTGTACGGCCTTGTGACAGCTCAAGCTCCTGAGAGGAGGGTAGTACCTACATTAGATGGGGCGGCGATGGCACTTGCACTTGAGGCGGCAGCGCCTACACTTAGAGGGGGCGGCACCTACATTTTATGGGCAGCACCCTAACTTGAGGGGCGGCACCCACGCATGGGGGGGGGCGGCATCTATCTACATGTGAGGGAAAGGCACCTTCATTTCAAGGGGTGGCACCTACACTTAGGGGGTGGCACCTACATTTGAGGGGCTGCACTGCAACTAGGCCTTAGGGGCGGCAACTACACCCTAGGGGGTGCCATCTACATTCGAGGGGACGGCACCTACATTTTATGGGATGACCGATGACACCTATGCATAAGTGGCCGGGGCCAACATTTGAGGGGGCGGCGCGGCACCTTCATTCGAGGGGGCGGCACCTGCATTCGAGGAGGGTCGGCACCTACATTCGAGGGGGCGGCACTAACATTTGAGGGGCGGCACCTGCATTCGAGGAGGGCCGGCACCTACATTCGAGGGGGTGGCACTAACATTTGAGGGGGCGGCACCTACATTCGAGGAGGGCCGGCATCTACATTCGAGGGGGCGGCACTAACATTTGAGGGGGCGGCACCTACATTCGAGGAGGGCCGGCATCTACATTCGAGGGGGCGGCACTACCATTTGAGGGGGCGGCACCTACATTCGAGGAGGGCCGGCATCTACATTCGAGGGGGCGGCACCTACATTCGAGGGGCGGCATTTAGGTACATTTGAGGGGGCGGCACCAACATTCGAGGAGGGCCGGCATCTACATTCGAGGGAGCGGCACTAACATTTGAGGGGGCGGCACCTGCATTCGAGGAGGGCCGGCACCTACATTCGAGGGGGCGGCACTAACATTTGAGGGGGCGGCACCTACATTCGAGGGGGCGCACTTACATTCGAGGAGGGCCGGCATCTACATTCGAGGGAGGGGGCGGCACTAACATTTGAGGGGGCGGCACTTACATTCGAGGGGGCGACACCTACATTCGAGGGGCGGCATTTATGTACATTTGAGGGGCGGCACCAACATTCGAGGGGGTGGCACCTACATTCGAGGGGATGGCGCCTACATTTAATGGGCGGCGCCTACATTCGAGTGGGTGGCACCTACATTCGAGGGGGTGGCACTTACATTTGAGGGGGCGGCACCTACATTCGAGGGGGCGGCACCTACATTCGAGGGAGCGGCACCTATATTTGAGGTCTGAGGAGGCGGCAACTACACTAGATAGTTGAGGGGTGACTATTGCCTACATGATGGGTAGGGCTCTTTTGAAAGATGGTGCCAAGTCAACGGGTGGCATAGAGTTTTGGGATAGCTCAGGGTTATGGGGGCGGCACCATTCGAGTCGCCCGCCGATTTATTTCAGTTGTAAAGTTGGGGTTGCACAAACCGATGTTGGGGTTGCACAATTCAAAGTTGGGGTTGCACGTGCAACCCCAACTTAATATAAAAATCCACCCCTGGCTAAGTTCATTGGCCGTGTTTTCCCAAAAATTCGGTTTCGTGGAATAAGTATAAGGTTGAGAAAATCGAGTTTTAAAAAAGTGTTGATTTTTCTGGGGTAAGCCCGGCATAGGGGTAACGCCGGCCACCTCCCCAGCGCTTTACAACGAGTTGATGAAACCATTATGTGTTTTCCAAATATTAACGGAAAGTGAAATATTAAGGTACTGATTAGCTCTGGACATCTTAGAGTTTATGTTACTACTGGTATTTTAGCTAGCGTCTACTGCATATACAGTACAGGTCGATGAAAATCCTGATGCAAAATTGACAAAAAATGTGTATTTCAAAATTCCTTAAAATTTATTTTTCTTTTTACCTTAATGCATCATATTGCATATCATTCGACTCGGCTGATGAAGAAGAACACAACGACACCATTTTTGAAGCTCTAGCTTCATTGTCTGTCGCGTTATCTGCAAAAACGTAGTTTGACCCTAGTTGACCTTAAGTGACATGACTGGCTTTGTCTATGATACCATGTTTATTGTCGAAATTCATCTTTGATCTAGGTGTAAACCAAACCTGCTCAGTACCTATTATCTCATGGAAAACAGTGGTTTAGTGGCATTGCTCTCGGTTGGGGGTAAGCTTGGCCACTCGCCCGGGGTTACCCCAATGTGCTAATTTTTATTTTAGAACATCGATATTCGAAAAAAATGTCATACTTAAGCCAGCCTGCCTCGTCACCCCTCACTACAAACACTTAAACGGTCCTTACATAACATTCGTATAAATATTAGTACTGTATGGTATAACATAACCAGTGCAAGATATCTCACTTTTTAGCTAAAAACCCTTAAAATATCATTTTTGCGCTATAACTTTAACAATATGCAATTTTTGTCAGCCTTAACTTTTTTGCTGGAGTTAGCTTAGCTGCCACGCTGAAAGGACAAACAGTTGAGCATCTTATTGTGAATAATTTAGCCGGAAACGGGGTGGCCGGGCTTCCCCCGCGCCCGGGCTTCCCCCGGCTTCCCCTATTATATTTGATACAAAAATTATTTCCGAAATTTGAACTGCGAAAAATTGTTTGACTTCAGATTTCGAACAAGGGACCCCAAATGAATCATATGTCACGAGGTGCTAATTTTAGGAACCGTGGAACTATGTGTGGGCATTAGAGGGTTAATTGTCGAGTTTACTTCCCTGCAAGCTTACTTTATTCGGCTTTCTTGACACAGCGAAGCATTTCCCGGCAAGGGCTTGTTGTTAGAAACACTTAGCACTAAAACATTTTCGCTGTGTTTCATCGATCAGTGAAAAAAAAAAAATGAAGCGATCCAACGCCTTTGACCTAGGCTCTACATATAACATTGACACCACAGCATGTTCCTTCCTATTGATTCCTCCGTAGTTCCGTTATTCGTGCTGTTGAAAATGCAAATAGAAAAATCGCGACACGAAGCGTATACTGCAATACAATAGTCAATCAACTACTCCGTATCAGGGTTATGTTACAAAACGACTTTCCTGAAGCATTATTAGGGGTTATCCAAGGCCGTATATGGGGTTATCCATTGCATACAAACATTTTTTTCTTACGTTGTGCCGAAGAAACCAGCCGGCTATCCAAGACACTTGTTGAAGACACCTCTTGCGACTCGCGATACCAGCTTTGACACAGACACCTCACTCTCTAGATCAACAGTTCATTTTACCTCTTTTCATTACCTTCACCGTACAATTTCACCATCCAAAGCCTTCCTAACCACCGCACGTTCCAACTCGGGCGTCATGAGATTAGCACAGGCCGCCTCCCGTCTGCACCGACCGCCGTCGACTGGCGGGTGGAGAGTAGACCCGTCACCCGACGACGAACCGGACGACAACGCCCCCCCCCCCCCCCGCCGCCGCCGGCCGGCCCCACCGCAGCCCCGCCTAAGGGAGGGGATGGTTGGAGCTGGAGACTCATCCGCACCTTGCCATAACCTAGCTTCATAGGCGGCGGAACGAGGGGGGCACCGGGACACCGCACCCCTCTTTGATTTTGGCATTTTAACCCTATTCTTGGCGGGGGGGGGGCCTCAGGAGCCCCCCCCCTGAGGTTTTTTGGTTATTTCTCCCAAACGCGTTGAGCTAGGAAGCTCAAATTTTTCTGACTTTTCCTAAAAGGCTTCTACGCAACATGTCTGTAAAATTTTGAGTTGATCTGACCTCAGGTCAGGTCACCAGAGGCGGTTTGGTGACCCTACCTCAGAAAAGTTTGCAATCACGCCAGAGCTAGAGTTTTTGACCGATCAATTTCTTCTCTTCAGGCTTTAGTTAGCACGGGCGTAGGAACGTCATGAAAAGTGGGTGGGCCACCCTGCCAAGGGGCCTCCTTTTCCAGGGGGCCTCCTATTTTCAGGGGCCTCCAACTTTTGCCTCGTCCTGCTGGCTGCTTTCAAGTATGACCTCCAAATCTAGCTTCTGAGATTGGGCAGATGTAACCAGGGGCGTAACCGCTTAAGCGAATAGTGCAGAAAGTCCGCACCATTTTTAAAACTTGTTCCCCCTCCGATTTTTTTTTTAGAATGTATTTGCCGCAAACGGCGCATGACCCCTGAAAACCCTTACACAAATGTCTTCCTCGTTTCCCAGGTGCCCCCATTAGCTTCATAGGCGCCCTCTTTGGCATATAAGCGCCCTATGCATAGTCATCAGAGACATTCCTATATGTCCCACAGTCGCCCCATTGTCGCATACAATGTAGTGGTGTCAATTTCAGAAAACGTGTGTCCAATGTCCGTCCAATGTCCAATACTTACGTCCACTGTCCGTCCAAAAATGTCCAAACCAGCCATTTGTCCAAAGATGTCCGACACCTACGCAATAGTTTACACTCAACACTGTTATTTAATTTGCTTTTAATGTACCATTACCAGCTCAAAAGTGTTAATCATATCAAAAGCTGAGTTTTCTAATAGCCAATCAATGTTAAACACGATTACTTTATAAAAATTGTTGAGGTGTAGCAAGCGATTGTCCAAAGTTGTCCAAAGCCTGCTGTCATTGTCCAACCGAATTCCGAATTGGACATCGGACAAAATCGGAATTCCGAAAATTCAAGTTCCGATTGACACCACTAATACAATGTGCGCTTATCATAGGCGTCTCTCTTTTATGGACACTTGAAGGCACCTCTCTTTGCCATGCCGGCGCCCCTGTTTCTTATGAATGCACCCCCATGCCATTGATCACTTGATTTGCAGACCTCTATTGCATGTGGACGCCCATATATGTAGGCCTCAGAGGCGCACCTCTTTCGCATTGAGGCGCCCCTATGGGCTTCATAGGCGCCCCTCTATTGCACGTAGGTGCCCTACTGTCTCAGAACCGCTCCCCTTTGGCATGGAGACGCCCATCTTTCGTACGGAGGAGCCGCTGTGGTTCTTAGAGACGGCATGGTGCTCCCAGACGCAGATGGGGCTCTCGGAGTCGACAGTGTGGGACCTTCAGTCGCTGATGGGTGCCCGCCAGATGTGGACCCTCGGAGACGCCGGTATGGGGCCCTCAGAGATGCCGGTATGGGCACTCAGAGGTGCCGGTATGTGGCCCTTAGAGACACCGGTGTGGAACCCTCAGATACTTCAGTGTGAAGCCCTTACAATTTCTGGTGTGGAGCTATGAATGCGCTGGCTTAAATCCCTCAGAGGCCGGTACATGGACATAAGAGCTCAGTGAGAGCTTGTGTGGTGCCTTCAGTGGCCTTGTGGAGCCGTTAGACATCAACATGGTGCTCTCAGGAGCCGGTGAGTCCTCAGAGTCACCGGTGTGGGGCCTTCCGAGCTCCGAGATACTGGTCTGGGGCCCTCAGAGGTGTCGGTGTGGGTCCTTCAGATGTACCTATAGAGCCTTGAGATGCACAGGTGTGGTGGCCCACAGAGGCGCCGGTGTGGGGCCCCCAGAGCCACCGATATAGGGCCCTAAGAGACACTAGTATGACCCTCAAAGGCGCCGCTGTGTGGCGCTCATAAACATTGGTGTGGAGCCATCACAGGCGGGTGGAGCCGTTAGAGGCCGGAAAGGGCCCTTAGATGCCTACAAGGAGCCTTCAGAAGCCGGCGTGGCACGTGGGGATAAGCGTGTCTACTTAGGAGCCCTTGAGGTGCTCTCATGAGCTCTGTGGGGCCCTACCGAGCCGAAATATGGCCACGGTCAGTTGCCGCCGCATGGCTCTTCGGACTATCATTCTCAGGGGCCTCATCTGCCTAGTTTGAATAGAAGGGCCTCTCAGACCATCAGTCTCATGGGCCTCCTCTGGCTAGTATAAATAGAAGGGCCTGTTAGACCATCAATCCTAGGGGCCTCCTCTGGTTAGTATAAATAGAAGAGCCTCTCAGACCATTAATCTCGGGGGGCTCCTGTGGACAGTATATATAAAAGGGCCTCTCAGACCATCAGTCTCGGGGGCCTCCCTAGAAAAGTGTAAATGTGGATAGAGGGCCCCCTCAGATTCATTAGGAGTGGACCTATCTGACTACCAGTCTCAGGGGCCACTTGTGGCCAGTATGAATATAAGAGCCTCTCAGACCATCGGTCTCAGGGGCCTCTTCTGACTAGTGTGGATAGAGGGCCCTCCCAGACCACCGGTTTCAGGGGCCTCCAGTGGCCAGTTATATGAACAGAAGGGCCTCACAGCCATCAGCCTCGGGGGCCTCTTCTGACTGGTGTGAATATGAGGGCCTCTCATACCATCAGTCTCAGGGGCCTCCTCTGCCTAGTGTGAATATAAGGGCTTCCCAGGCCATCAGTCTCAGGGGACTCTTCTGACTGGTGCCGGATTGAGGGACCTCCCAGACCGAAAGTTTTGGGGGTCTCCTGTGGCCAGTATAAATAGAAGGGCCTCTCAGTCCATCAGTATCATGGGCCTCTTCTGCCTGGTGTGATTATAAGGGCCTCTCAGGTCATCAGTCTCAGGGGCCTCCTCTGACTACTGTGTAGATGGATAGGCCTCCCAGACCATCAGTCTCAGGGGCCTCTTATGACTATTGAGAATAGAGGGGCATCCTCTGACTAGTGAGGGTAGGGGGCCTCGGCTAGACCGCCAGTGTCAGGGGCCTAAATTTATTCTGACTAGTGTGGATGGAGGGGCCTCCCAGACCACCAGTCTCAGACCTCTGACAAGTGTGGATAGAGGGGCCTCCCAGACCGCCAGTGTCAGGGGCCTCCCCAGACCAGTGTGGAAATTGGGGCCTCCTCAGATCCACTAGGGCCTCTCAGGCCATCAGTCTCAGGGGCTTCGACTGACAAGTATGAACAGAGGGCCTCCTTGGATCCATCACGGCCCCTTGGAGTCCGTGCGTGGGGATTCGTGGAACTTATTTTTACCGAGATTCTGGAAGGTGAAGACGTCCTCTCAAATCGAGACGAGGGGCCTCGAGTAAAAAGTGGGTGGGCCAAAACACATGGTTGGCCCCCCCACCTCGAAAAGTGGGTGGGCACTTGCCCACCTGGCCCCCCCTGTTCCTACGCCTATGTTAGTTAGGGTACCAGTATGTGCAATTTGTATATCTCGGAATTTGGATATCGGTGACCTAAGGTCAGGTCAGTTTCGCGACCTCCCCATTATAAGTTAACCCGCGCCCTGCTGGGGGGGGGGGTGTTTGAACACCCCCCCCCCTGTGGTTTTTCGCGAATATCTCAAAAACGGCGGCGCGGAGCGCCGCCGTTTTTGGTACACCTTATCATACATCAATTCTACACATGTTGTGAAAATTTCAGACCAAGGTCATTCAAGGTCAGGTCACCAGGTCACTCGAAGTGACCTCACCTCATAAAAAGTTTCAATGTCTGTCATAGCTACACCGAGTGACCGATCGCTTTGAAACTTTCAGCGATTGCTAAGAGCATTAGCATGTACAAAATGTGTATCTCAGAATTTTGATATCGATGACCTAAGGTCAGGTCAATTTTGCGACCTCACCATTATAAGTCAATGGGAGAAAATTGAAATGCGCCTGTTTTGGACGAAAGACATTATAAACACTCCCAAACACTGAATTACAAGTGGTTTAGACACACTGAACATGAAAATGGTGTCTGTGACCCCTGTTTATGCCCTGAGGTCATCTTAGGTCACGAATGGTATCTAACAGTTTTTCGCAAATAACTTTTGATAGAGGCATGCTAGAGCGATGAAAACGCCTTAGATGTGTTCAGCTCGACGATACGGATCGACTGATATGCAACATGACCCTTTCCGGTCAGGTCATGACCTTGACCTGAGGTCAAATTTTCAAGTTGACCTTTCAAGGTCAAATTATAGTTCGTTCGATGCGTCTTGACGAGAGGAACACGATGCCGGTAAAAGTAAGCTCGTACAATGCTTGGGTCAAAAGTTATTGCAGAAAAACTGTTTCCGAAAAAATCGGCTATTTTTGCAGTTTTTGCCCCCTGCAGGCAAAACCGTTGACGTTAGGTCAAATCTGAGAAAATTACTCAGAAAGGGCGTGAATAGGGCTATCGAATGCGCTTTTCCGCGGCGCTGTAGCTCTATTGGTTCCCGAGTTATGCGTTGGCTTCTTGGAAATTTTCGACATTCGACCTGGAAATCGGCGAAAATTTGCCTTCAATGACCTTTGGTGACCTGACCTTTGACCTGACCAAAAAATTGACCGAAGTGATTTCCTCATTATTTTTGACGCTCTTTCGAACGCCGCCTTCCGCGTATCGCTACGTGGCCCAGGAGCCGAGTTAGAAGGGGGGGTGTTCAAACACCCCCCCCCCCCCCAGCAGGGCGTGGAAATCCAGGACCCCCAGCCGGGCGCGGGTTAATGGGGGAAAATCAACTCCCTGTTTTTACCACTAAAACGGGTCAGAATGGCCCCATATACCATACATGACTTCATATACGATCAACCTTCACTACCTTGAGGTCTGTTTTGCTGTTGGGCAGCTGTGAGGTCATGTGACGTCATCAAAGGTCACCAAAGGTTTTTGGCCAATAACTCCGTACAGGAACAAGATACAGACGCGTGGATGGTCTCATTGTGTTCAGCTCGTCAAGACGCATCGAATGATATACATGATGACCTCGAGGTCACGTGACCTGAGGTCAACCTTTGACCTTGACCTTTCGAGGTCAACATATATATCATTCGATGTGGATTGACGAGAGGATCACGATGATGCCCTTAGTTTGTTCCTATCTTGACTAATTCGAAAGTTATTCGAGAAAAATTCTCCATATCTAGCGCCGCCATTTTGACTTTTTCGACCCCTGTGACGTCATCTTTGACCTGACCTGAAAATGACCTTAGTAAAAATTGTAGATCTTGACCGTGCGTATCCGATGCCGTTTACCGTTTGTCGCTGCGATGTGTAGTTTTTGAGATCTGAAGGGGGGCCGAATCGGCCCCCCGCCAGTTTCTTGTCCCGGCGGAGCCCGCCAGGAATAGGGTTAACATTAGCCCTATGGGCGTTGCATGGAAAGAATGGGACCAGAAGTCGGCAGTCCCCCCCCCCCTTAATTAAAGGTGCTCTGCGGCCACCCAGCTTATGAGGATGGGGTAAGATGCAGAGCCACAGAGCCGGCTACGCCTTACGATAGTCCCACCAAAGAGGGGGGTGGCTAGAGCTGCCCCAGCTTCCACCTTCGTTTAGAGAAGGGGAGTGGGGTACAGAGAGGCCCCTGTCCCTCGCCATAGCTCCGCCCAGAGGCTGTGTAAGAGGAAAAGAGCCGCCCCTCTGGCCATAGTCCAGCTTATGAGGAGGGGGAGGGTTGGGGTAGAATAGCAAAAGCTGCCACAACATCCATAATAGGTACGGGGACCCGCAGTTGCTACTGTACACGAACCCCAACTCTAGCCGTCTGTCCTGTCCAGTAACAACCGATTACATTGATATCGACTGCCGGTCCCTGTACAAGAGCAGCTGAGGTTTTCTGTGCGTGCCCTCTGGCAGCTTATCGTTGTTCCCTATGAGGGTGCTGGGACAATTTGCTCAGAGTCGCTGTACAGTAGCAACTGCGGGTCCCCGTACACATGTCTCTTAGTGTCAATGATTGCCGAAGTCAATATCCAGGTTCTAGTTAGTAGTTGATTGTCCAACCAAACTTCACGGTTGTTGTCCGGTTTATGTCGGTTCATGTCCACGGTTAACTGTCACCGCGAATTATCAGCCCGATCGCATCGCGATAGATGACAAAATATTGGTGCCTTGCACCGTCACCGTAGCCTACCTAATATTATTTTTTTACCGTTCTCTTTCTACCGCGCCGGTCTGTTTTATTTCTCTTTAGCCCCATGCAGCACTCTTATCGGCCCTAGGGTATCAGTCCAATGTCCAGGCGGACAAAATCATGGAGTCCAGTATTTCTGTATTTCTGTATTTCTGTATTTGCATTAACCGACTACAGGCCTTGCAGCCCATTTACAGTGGCAGTCAATTTAAACTAGGTAACACAACACAACACATGCACACAACGATGACAACATATTACATGTACGTTTCCTGAGAACGAGCAAACTCACGGATGTCCGATAAAACGGAGCCCGATGATGCCAACATGTCAGCGGTGGGTGTATGTTGCAAGAAGCGGTTACATAGCACAGGGATACGGACAGTGAACACTGACTTCACAGTGTCCACGCGACCGAACGGTACGTGGAACAGCCCTGTCTGTCGAGAGCGTCTGTTGGGGACTGCTAGTCCGAAGATTGCCATCAGGTAAGGGCAGTCAATCCTATTGCGATACACATTGACTAGAAATGAAAGATCGGTCTGTACAAAGCGTGACTTAATCGAGCACAAACCAAAGCGGTTCAGGAGACACACGTAATCAAGACTGGAGCCGTCTCCGTCGGAGTTTGATGCCAGCCACATCAAAAAACGATGCTGCATTCGCTCGAGCCGCACAAGATGAGTCTTTGCTGCACCGCTCCAGACAACGCTGCCGTACTCAGCAATTGAGCGGACGTGAGCTTTGTAGGCGGCAAGCAGCGCAGTTCGATTGAATTTGACCCGCCGGGGACATCGAGGCAACTGTACACTGCGCATTATTAGGCCTAACATCTTGTTACATTTCCGTATGGTGGCATCAACATGCTGCGAAAACGTAAGCCTAGCGTCCAAAAGGATGCCTAAATCGCGCACCTCCTGACAACGATTAAGCACATGACCATTAACTCTGTATGTCGACCTAATGGGAGTTGTCCTAAGGGTGAAAGTGATCGTTTGACATTTAACCGGATTGAGTTTTAGTTTCCATGTTTTACACCAGTCGTGAAGCTTGTCTAAGTCCGCCTGAAGCATAGACCCGGGAACAGGGGGGGGGGGCAGCGGGGGCGCTTGTCCCCCCCCCCCCAACTTGGGAGCCGAGGGGGCGGCTCCCCCTCAACATTGAGGCGGCGAGAAAGGATCTTTCCTCCCTTTTCCGGACTTCTTTCCTTCTTGTTTCCTTTATACATCTAAACATCAACACACGGCATTCTCCTTGCCATCTGAATGCTTTCTGCTGATTGGTACAGTATCGATTTGACAACATCTGCTATTGTCATCCCGCTTTGGTTTGGGCCTGACCTTGGCTAATGTTTGGCAGGCAAGATTTTATAATGGACCATTTTGGGTCAACTTTGAGAAATACATAACATACATACAACAGTGGTAAAATCGTTGCTATAGGTATAACACAGTTTACCCGCTCTGGGTGTGAGGAAGGGGTGTGGGGCAATGGGTGCACAGACGGGGTGCCCTCGGAGGGCCGGTATTGGATTAAAGCTCAGCGACACTAAGGGCTTGTGTGGTGCCTTCAGTTATCGGTGGCACCCTCAGAATCACCGGCGCGGCGCAAGGCCCTCAGAGCCGGCGGTAAGGGGCCCTTAGAGTTTAGAGGCACTGGTGTGGGGCCGTCATGCAGGTGCCGGTGTGGGCACTCAGAGGTGCTATAGTCTGTTCCATATCAAGCTTGCAGTTGGAGTTTCTTCAGCAGATCGCTCCTCCGCTCAAGATTTGCGTCTTAACCCTATTCCTGGCGGGCTCCGCCGGGACAAGAAACTGGCGGGGGGCCGATTCGGCCCCCCCCCCTGAGATCTCGAGAACGAAGCAAGATAGCGACAAGCGGTAAACGGCATCGGATACGCATGGACAAGGTCTACAATTTTTACTAAGGTCATTTTCAGGTCAGGTCAAAGATGACGTCACAGGGGTCGAAAAAGTCAAAATGGCGGCGCTAGATATGGAGAGAGTTTTTCTCGAATAACTTTCGAATTAGTCAAGATAGGAACAAACTAAGGGCATCATCGTGATCCTCTCGTCAATCCGCATCGAATGATATATATGTTGACCTCGAAAGGTCAAGGTCAAAGGTTGACCTCAGGTCACGTGACCTCGAGGTCATCATGTATATCATTCGATGCGTCTTGACGAGCTGAACACAATGAGACCATCCACGCGTCTGTATCTTGTTCCTGTACGGAGTTATTGGCCAAAAACCTTTGGTGACCTTTGATGACGTCACATGACCTCACAGCTGCCCAACAGCAAAACAGACCTCAAGGTAGCGAAGGTTGATCGTATATGAAGTCATGTATGGTATATGGGGCATTCCGACCCGTTTTAGTGGTAAAAACAGGGAGTTGATTTTTCCCCCATTGACTTATAATGGGGAGGTCGCGAAACTGACCTGACCTTAGGTCACCGATATCAAAATTCCGAGATATACAAATTGCACATACTGGTATCCTAACTAAAGCCTGAAGAGAAGAAATTGATCGGTCAAAAACTCTAGCTCTGGCGTGATTGCAAACTTTTCTGAGGTAGGGTCACCAAACCGCCTCTGGTGACCTGACCTGAGGTCAGATCAACTCAAAATTTTCAGACATGTTGCGTAGAAGCCTTATAGGAAAAGTCAGAAAATTTGAGCTTCCTAGCTCAACGCGTTTGGGAGAAATAACCAAAAAACCTCAGGGGGGGGGGGCTCCTGAGGCCCCCCCCCCCGCCAGGAATAGGGTTAAAATGTAAGAGTTGTATGTACAGAAATCACGCACTGCTTTCAGCAGGGTACTTCGGCTGCAAACTTGAAACGGAACAGAGTATAGTGTGATTCTCTCAGAGGCGCCGGTGAGGGTCCTTACAGGCGTTGCTGTAGGCCCTCATAGACGCTTGTGTGAAGCCGTTACATACGGGTGTGGAGCCCTTAGAACTGCTGACGCGAGCTCTCTACAAGCCGGCAGGGGGTTTCAGTGACCGGCAAGGGGCCCTTAGGCCGACAGAAGAAGTCCTGTGGGGTCCTTAGAGACCGGCATGGTACTGTCAGACGCCGGTGGGGCCCTCAGAGTCACCAGTGTGGGGCCCTCAAAAGTCACCTGTGGATGGCCTTTAGATGCGCAGGTGTTGGTTGGGTCCTCAGAGCCGCCGATATAGGGCTTTTAGGCACTGGTGTAGGCACTCGGAGTTGGGGGTGTGAAACCCTCAGAGACACCGATATGGCCGTGGGCCCTCATAGGCGCCGATGAGGGCCCCACAGTTGCCGTTATGGGGCCCTCAGAAAAACAAGTGCGGGACCATCACAGGCGGGAAATGCCCCTAGAAGTGGCCTCTCATAGGCCGGTAAAAACTCTCAAGAGGCCAGTAACGGGCCTTTGGAGACCACCGGGGGGCCCTTAAAAGCCATAAAAGGCCCTCAGAAGCCGGCGTGGGGCCCTTGTGGAGATCTTAGTGTGGCTATTTGGGGCCCGTGAGGTGCTTCTAAGTCGAAATATGGCAATCGTTAGCCCTCAGCGGTCAAATGGCGCCGCAGGGCCCCTCGGACCCCAGGGTCCCTTTGAACCCGATGGAGGGGGGGGGGGGGGTACGTGTCCCCTTAGACCCCTAGCTACGCCACTGTTCGTATGCTTCATGTCAGATATTCTAGGTTCGCCCCCCCAACTTGAAAATCGTTCCCGGGCCCCTGGCCTGAAGTAAAGCAACATCATCATCGGACCCCACTCGGTGAAACAGCTTGACATCATCTGCATATAACAGGCAGCCAGTCTCCATACACTTCGGGATGTCAGCAACAAAGCACGCGAACAACAAAGGTCCCAAAATGCTGCCTTCGGGCACGCCTGACTGCACGGCAGTCCACGCCGAATGCTTGCCGTTCAAAACAACGCGCTGCATGCGATCGCTGAGGTAGGATGTAAGCCAGGAGTGAGCAGTGCCAGTGATGTGAAAGGATGAGCGGAGTTTGTGTAGAAGTAGGACATGGTTTACAGACGTGAAGGCGGACGAAAAGTCGGTGTAAATGGCGTCTGTCTGTTTACCTTTGGAAATGGAGGACCAGCAGTGATCAAGGAAGCAGGACAGGTTAGTAACACATGAGCGGCCTGGCAGGAATCCATGCTGGTTGGCGGGGATGGCAGGAAGACAGACCGGCAGGAGATTCTCCAAAACTACCTTCTCTAGGACTTTTGAGCAAATTGAGAGCAAGGAAACGGCTCGGTAATTGTCAGGGATTTTCTTGGAACCTTTCTTATGAATGCTAACAACATTAACCTGTCTCCAATAGGATGGGAAGTACCCACAAGAAACAGACATCTCACAAATGATTTCAAGTGGGACGGCTACCTCATCAGCACATTCAGCAGTAGGCCATAATACGTCATCGGCCTTCGGCCTCGCATAAAATCATTGAGTCCAGCGATAAGTCGTCGGCATCTAGTGGTTCATAGTCTCCTAGGGAGACCGATGATCCTCTGCTGGCCTTATGAAAGTCACTTGCTGGCCTCAGAGGGCCCTTTGCTGGTAGTCCTCAGAGGGCCTTCGGTTGACAATGGGCATTAGGGTATCATTTTGGCCTCAGGGGGCCCCAATCGGTGGTCCACTGGGGCTGAATGAACGCTCTATTGGCCTTGGGGCTCAAAGGACATTCTGTTGAGGAGCCATGTGGTGACCTTAGGTCGGTCGGTTGGAACGAGAGCCCCAGAGGGCTCTCGTTTGGCTTCAGAGAATCATCTGCCGGTCTCATTGGGTTCTCTATAGCATTAGAGGTCTCTGGTGGGGCTAAAGGGCCCTCCGCTGGTCTCAGAGCGCCCTCTGTTGGTCACAGTCATAGCGCCCTCTGTTGGCTTCGGGAGCCTCAGCTCTGTAGACCTTAGGATACGCGGCGACACTGGCGACGGTCGAAAACCTGGAGGTGTTTCACCGATGATAGCAGCACGCTGCTATTTCACGTGTCAACTTTGGTTTCCATGAAGATCTCAACAAGCCCATTGCTCCAATACTACTACAAGTGTGACGTCAGCTCGCGAACTTGGAATAGCAGTGTGCTGCTATCACCGGTGAAACACCACTCCTAACACCACTCCAACTTGGTCAGGTCTTTTTTAGCAGCTCTCTGCATACTAGCGTCCTCTACAATCGAGTTTGTAGCGCCCTCTGTGATTATTGAGCTGCCAAATTGAAATAGAAATAATGTGCTATAGAAGCTAGTAGTATATCTAGAATATTAAACGAATATTCAGGAAATTTTTCTTCAAAAAGTGTAAATCTGGACACTTTCAAAGGTCAAAATCAATAACTGACTTTTAAAAATTTGAAAGTTGATAGAAGAATTTTTGTGCTTCACCTGTTTCAAAAAATATACTATTTAGTTTAAAAGATTTGGCCGCTTTGAGCGCAAAC
Source organism: Amphibalanus amphitrite (assembly GCF_019059575.1). Classification (NCBI taxonomy): domain Eukaryota; kingdom Metazoa; phylum Arthropoda; class Thecostraca; order Balanomorpha; family Balanidae; genus Amphibalanus; species Amphibalanus amphitrite. The sequence continues at coordinate 176,772 of NW_024882655.1, read as the reverse complement.
GCCCCTTTTCGCTGTTGGCTGTTGGATCGTGTGGTGTGTGCGTGTGCCTGCTGCGAGTTACTGGATTTATTTGGCTTTTTGGCGTTACAATACGACTGCACGATGAACTCCTACATGGCTTTCTTCGCCGCAATGGTGGCTTTTTCAATGTTTTCGTCCTGTAAGTACGGCATTGCTTGTATTTGTGCATTTCTGGCGCAGTGTGGGCAAAGTGCCAATTTGTCAGACCCAATTCAATATTAATGGTTCCAGCGTATCAAAATAAAGATAGGTATTCATTTCTTAAAGTGTTGAATTATTTTCTTTACATAGCAAATATTCATTTCTCAATGATTAAATGAGGCTTCAACATCATTGGCAAATCGAGTAAGAGGTTTTTCGGACTAGGGGAACTAGCTTGAATGCTCCTGTTTCCTTTTTCAGGTGTGTAAATTTTCAATGTCCATTTTTTTACTTATTGTGTTATTTGAAGCCATTTTTATCGATTCAATTTACCAAGTTTCTGTCAAAGGGAGGATAATATTAATAATGCAGTTTCATCAATCAGAGATGCTGTGGGACTGCCCCTCCCGACCCCCTGGATGTGCCCGCAGCCAGTGTCAGATATTGCCCTCTTTCCATCACCAATGTCCACCAATTCTGTGCTTGTGTGGGTCCAGAAAATGGATTGATTTCTAAATCATTGTTTTGTTTCTCCTGGATTCTTTCTTTGCAAAGCCTAACATGGCTTGTGATGGTCTTATTGTCCTATCAAAGTCACATGATTATGAAATAATGAATAATCATCATAATGAAATGAAAGTTATGAAAGTTATTTATCATAATAATTCATATCTATCATATCTATCTATCATATAGGTAATCATATCTATCATTTAGTTATCTATCATAATGAAAGTTATTTTATAGCTCTCTTTTACCCACAGTTTGTAGGCTACAGGGGGTAAATAGTGCCCAAAATGCTGCTCTATTGGCCGTGTCCGACACATTGCACATCATTTTTTATGGTGATTTAATTGTTACTGTTTGGGTGAATGTGCCACTGAGGCAGTGCATTTGGGTCTTATTTTGGTTTTCAAGAGAAAACTGCTAATGCTTGATTCAAGCATTAGCATTTAATATTCATGTGTTTTAACTTTTGGTGCATTGTTCTAATAAAATTAATTGATCTAGCTTTTCTTGTAAATGATAAGATTGAGTGAGCTGTGGAATTTCAAGCTGTGTAATGTAAAAAGGTAGTTCCTTCTGTCACAGCACTCAGCACCCCATCACATACTCCTTAGTATGGCTTAGTATGGCATCTGCACTCCAATCCATGGGCCTGTTCCAGCACCTCCAGTAGAAATTCTTGACTGGAGGCTCTACCAGAGGTTTCACTGGAGGCGCTGGAACGCAATCTGGAGATTTCTGGAGATTAGCATCACAGATACCAAAAGAATGACGATTGTTCTCTCTTGAAACACAAAATTTGTTTTCAATTTAATTAAGAAAGATTAACAAAATTATAGCAATGTAATTTTCTTTACATTCAAGTTGTAAAATAATCAGTCAAAAGTCCTTTGTTTACATTCGTGATTGTCACATGTGCGCCATAATTGTAGACCAGAGCCTCCAGAGAAATTTGGACCTCCTAACTCTCTGGAGGCTACTGGAGGTTTCTGGAGCTTTGGCGAGAGCTTTCTGGAGCTTTCTGGAGGCGCTGGAACGCTCTCTGGAGGATTCTAGAGCTTTCTGGAGCTTTCTGGAGGTTTCTGGAGGCGCTGGAACAGACCCCATGCCATTCCTAAATTGAAAGGGAACACCTGATTCATGCGCATATACATTTTTGCAATAAACAAGCACATAGCTGGATCCAAAGATGGCACTAATTGCTGTGCGGGGCTGTGGACTGCCAGCATACCCTTCAAGAACAATATTGAAAATCAAAACATTTAGGCAACCATTCCCACTGAGTTGGAAGCTGAAAGCAATTTCAACTCCAGTTTGGCTGAGCTTTGTGTGAGGAAACAGACTAGGCTCCAGCTACTGATCATCAAATTCAAGTTAGTCATCACCGTTCATCTAGCAATTAGGTATTAATTTTGCTTTCAAAATTTTGATCTCTGCTGGAAATCAAAAATTTAAAATTAAAATAATTGTGTACCTATCTGTGCTTCTTAATAAAGGCTGCGATACTAAAAGCAATACAAAACGAAGAGTATCTGTTATTATCTGTGACTACATTATCTACATTACATTATCTATGACTTTTTAGCTTGAAAATGGTCACCAGTTGAAACAAGCCACTGACCCCATTTTTAATCAAGCCACTGACCATCCATATTATCGCGATACATTCGTAGAATCCAGTCCCAACTTTGACCGTTTGTTTATCGATTGATGGATGTTATCGACGTTTATTCGCCATATCCGTGAAGCCATGAGCACGGCATGAACTTGCTGCTGGTCCCATCGGGACGTGTGGTGACGTGAGAAAATCTGGCAAAGCCACGCCCATTTCCGCTGGTGGCTCCTCTCACTTCCTGGCAACATCGTACTGGGTGTTTGCTTGCGCTTCTTTAGAGCTTCAATTTCTCAGCATTGGGTCTGGAAGTTGATTGCTTCAAGATAGGATTACCGTAAAGTGGGGTTATTTGAGACAGTGGGGCTATTTGAGACAGTATTTAAAATCGCTATAAAATGAAGATCGTTCGATTTTTGTGTGATGTTTTTGCTCAGGGAGGTGTGGAATCGAGCAGTAAATCGCCTGAGCAAATAATTAAGCATAAATTTTAAGTGGTTTTTATTTTATAGCAATTTTAAATACTGTCTCAAATAGCCCCACTGTCTCAAATAGCCCCACCTTACGGTACGAATTTGAAAAGCAAGTTGCGGCCGATTCTAGGTCGGGGTGGAGTGGAAAATGTAAAATTGTAATGTGTTGGTAATGACTCTGCTGAGTGCCTACCTCATATCCACTCTCTCCTTCCTGGTGCCCTATGTCTACCTAACACTATTTCCCTCTGTCTCTCCCCTCTGTTGTATACGTATGCTTAATACTCTCCCTCTAACTCCCTCTTTATCCTCAGGCTCTGGCCTTCAGGGTTACGAATGTACCACGAAGAACCACACAGCTTGCGAGTATTGTCTCCCCTCTGTGTTATACCTATACTCCCTCTCTGACTCCCTTTGTATCCCCAGGCTTGTCTTATACTCCCTCTCTGACTCCCTCTTTACCCCCAGGCTCTGGCCTTCAGTGCTATGAGTGCACCACCAAGAACCACACCGCCTGCGAGTATGAGCTGGACCCTGCCCGCGCCAAGGCGGCTGGTTTTATCAAGACCTGTCCCGAGCCGAAGGAGAAAGGAATGAGGGCACTGTGCCGTACTACGCATCAGACCGGTAAGTGGCGTACTGCCTGTCGTACGGATACTGCAATGTCGAAGTGTGTCGTACCATGTGTCGTACTACACATTAGACCGGTGAGTGTCGTACCATCTGTGGTAATGGACAAAGTGCCGTACCATGTGTCGTACCAAGCATCAGACCGCTAATGGTCTGATGCTTGCAAGTGCCGCACTTGTGTCGCTTGGGCCGATGCAAGTATCTTACACTGAGTGTAGTGTGAACACTAATGTGTTGCTCTAAGTGTCGTACCAAGTGTCGAACTACGCATGAGACGGGTGAGTGCCTTAGCATTTCCTTAGCAGTGTTGTACATGGGTATTGTGATGTTACAGTGTAACAATTGCTATATTGTTGTGTTGTTCAGCGTGCTGTAGTGTATATCAGACTGGTAATAGCGTATGTCTAGCTAGGTTGGGAAGTGTCGTCCAATGTGTTTGTTGTGGGTATAGTATCTGTTATACATGTGTTATGTGTGCATTGCTTAGTGTCGTACAGTGTAGAATTGCAGGCCAGGTTTCAGCATTGTAAAACGTGTCGTACTGCACCTCTTGCGATATTGAGAAGTGTTGTACCATGCGTTGTATCACTTATCACACCGGTAATTAGTGTCGTTCTGTCATAAGGAGTCCAGCATGAGGCCCTGTGCCTTATTCGCCTCAGACCGATAAGTGTCGTAACATGTGTGTTGTATCGTACACCATGTGGGACTGCAAAGTGTCGTTTATATGCCGTACCATGTGTGCCTTCCTACGCCTCAGACCATTGTGTGTCGTACCCAGGTGTCGTACTGTCACAGTGTCACTGTCACTGTCACCCGTTCGTTATATTGTGAATGTTGTACTGTGTATTTATGCATGTCGTACTATAACGTTGTTATTAGAGTAGTAAGCTTAATCCTAAGACGTACGTCGTACATCATAGCCTCGCGATATTGGTAATGTCGTACCACATTTGTCGTACTCTACCACCGTGACTACATTGATAAGTGTCATATACTCTAAGTTCATACCAAAACATTCACTTCAGTCAATCCCTCGCAATGAGGTGCGGGCTAGAGCAGATGTATTTGAAGTGGTTCTGGGATACGATTTTCTGGCTGTCGAAAGAGTGTCAGCCTGTTGGCAGAGTATAGTCGACTACAGAATGATGTTCCACTCCTCAGATTCAAGCTATCAGTTGACCGGAGCGCTAAGTTGTGCCGTTTATCACGCAATTAAGCGTGCCGTGTGATGCGGCACAGCCTACCACTCCAGGCAAATAATTGCCTGTGAAAAGTGGAACAGCATTCTGTAGTCGACTATATGTACAGTCTAGGGGAGGACGCTTCATTTTATGCGACACCCATGAGTATAATTGAAACATCACAGCCCAATGATTTGCTGGCAACATCACAGTCCTCTTCCAAGGATCACCGAGTACCTTGTAACGCGGCACCTCCAGCCACCTACCCTGCCAGTCGACAACCTCGCCAGGCCAAGTGACCTTCACTCCGAAATGCGCCAGCCTTTTCCGTAGTAACAATCCTCTGCAATATATTCACAGACCCGAGCTCTGCCGCCGGTAGTAGCTATCCCTAAAATCTATTTCTAAGCTCGAACTGGTTTTATTACCATACATGAACACGCCGCGTTGAGCCTGTGAGTGGTTGGAGTGTGTGGTTGAGGCCAGGCCCTAGGCCGCTGGTATAGGTAGCTCAAACAGCTCAGACAGGCGAGGGTTTGTCACCGGCCCTTTGTTTTATTGTGGAGCGGGCTTGGTAGGATTAGTGGTGTCGATGGAAGCTTACCTCCAGCGCCCCTTTGTCTGTTGGTACCGTTTCGTCCATCTGTTCTACATCTCGATTTCGTGTTTCGTCTGTCATTAGTTCTCTCACATCTCATGTCTTCCCATCACTTCTCTTCTTTTTTCTTCTCCTTTCCTGTCTTCTCCTTTTCCATCTTCCCATTCCCATCTCCCCAAATCATCATCCGGTTCCCTTCTCTCCCCGCCCTTTTTGCTTCCCTTCCAGTCCATCCATTTTCTTCTTCATTCGCCGCGTCTCACTGGGATATCCAGCTCAGATTTTTGGGAGGGCAAGCCATTTTAATTTAAACAAGGTGGTTCTTTCCATGCACTCTATATAGGCGTAATGTTAAAATTTTGCCGTTTCGGAGGGGCAATTGCCCTATTTGCCCTCCCATGGATCCGTCACTGTCGCGACTCTCCCCTTTCCGCCTTTCCTCGTTCTTATATCCGCCCCGTTTCTTCATCCTTCTGTCAGTCAGATTGTGATTGGCTGGTTTCTGAAACCGCACAGAGTGCCGTTCACTTCAGTGTGCGTTTGACCATTCCATAAATAAACTGGTGTAGTACCGTTCCATGCCAGACCCGTTGCGACTACCGATCCCGTCCCTCTGGTCCCATTACTTATGTAACGGTGGATTTATTTATTTTGTCTGTTTATGCTGTGCTGTCGGATATCACCGGCCGACTTTTTTTTTACAAGTCCTGTCTACTCTTCTCACGTTTTTCCCTCCTTGTTTCATAGTACCTGTACACAGGCTTACATAGGCGTTTCCAAGGCTTTGTACTTACCTGTGTCTTTGAGTATTTGGCTGGCTTTGTACGCCGCCTTTGCCTGCTATCCGACCCGGGTTCATCGTCGTGTTGTTGGTTACACTTTCTTCTGTCTTTGCCCCTTCCACTGTCCACCCACCGCCCCCAGAATGTATACTCCGTGTTAAGTGTCCGCTACTTGTGAAGAGAGAAATCCGTGTTAGATGTGAGCTCGGTGTAACACTATCTCAGTAGTCTGTTATATCTCCTCCGTTATGTTACTCGCTCTGCCTAACACGTGTTTCTGTGAGTCGTAGCTGTACCCGGTTACTGGTGACAGCCAGTCACCAGTCACAGACTGGCTGTATTGTATTGTATTGAACAATTATGAGCAATCCACATCCTGAAAGTGCGTGGCGATTACTACTCAGAATCCGTACGCGGCTGTTTGGTTGTGCTGTCAATTGTTATGACTACAAGGTGATACCGCGTCTTCTTTACGGTATTCTCTGCTGATATTCTCTGTCCTTCCGTAACTTGTCTGCCATTCCAATCTTCCGCCGACATATATGTTCATTACAGTTGGTAATGGAGATCGACGCCTATGTCCCTTATCTACCGCTGTTCCCGTATATATCTTACACGTAGTTAGGTGAAACCCTGTGCCAAGCTGCGGGTGCCCTAGCGCACCAAATCCGCCGCCGCCCTAACAGTGACCCTGACCTCCGCCGTCTGTTCCGGCTCCAAAGCCAAGCCGGCGTGGAAATTAGGACCCCCAGTTTGGTGCTACCAATGATCTAACTATTCTGTCAATAATTACCCTCCCCCTCCCCCACAGTTCTGGAGGAGGTTCGCATCATCCGAAGCTGCGGCTTCGCCAACGACACGAAGGAATGCTCCGGCTCCCGCAACTCCGAGGTCATCGTCAACTCTTGCCAGTGCTTCACTGATCTTTGCAACAGTGTGGGAGTCACTCAGCTCGCTCCGGCAGCCCTTCTGGCCGCGTTTGTTCTCCGCGCAGCGCTGCACTGAGGGTGTTGTAGAGAAAGCTGGAGCGGTTAGATGATGTAGGTAGGTGTGTGAAGTGTTTTGTGTTTTAGAAATGAGAGGGAGACGGTAGGTGGTATGTGAAAAGGTGGATATAGCGTAGGGTGCAGCTGAGGGTTTACCTTGCTGTTTGGATATTAGCTGTGGGATTTCTCTGTGTTTTTCACTGTTGTCTCTCTGTAAGTCATTATCCGCTGTCGTATTCGCAGGAGGGTATCCCATTGTAGGTTCCTGCTGGGGATACTCGCTGTTTGGGATATTCTATGGGTATCCCGACCCGCTGTGAGTATCCCGCTGCTCGATTATCCGCAGTCTGGTTATCCTCAATCAGCTATCCGTCGATCCAAGTTATCAGCTATCCACTATCCTTTATCCACAGCCTGGTGTCCCCTATCGGTATCCGCTATCGTTATCCATTGTCTGTATCCGCTGTCTAATATCCGTCATCCGGCATCCTCTCTGTACCCGCCGTCGTTATCCGCCCCTCGCTATCCACTATCCCGTTATCCGCTGTGCCATCCCGGGTGTCTTCAGCCAGCTGCTGGGGTATTGTCCCCATCCAGGAAACGTGTGCAATGTCATGAATCTGAAACCGTGGTGGTGTGTGACTTGAGTGGTGTTCTCTAGCGCTTTTGGCGTCTTTTTCGAGCGTCGATCTGAAGTTGTGTTCATTTTTGTCTAGAGAAACAGTAGGAATCTTGCGGTTTTTATTGTCATTTTCTCTAGACTGCGTACGATGAAGCTGAAGGCAGCAGGATTTTTACAAACTGATCATGTATTTGCCAACGCATATCTCATTTATGAACCCATTTTACTGCTATTTTATCATCCCAGTCTTCCCTGTGCTTTTTTACCTTTTATATCGTCCGTCTTCTGATCTGAAGCTACTTAGCCCGAGTTTTAACTGCGTTCGGGATGGTTTACCTGAGTGTGTGTTTGTGTGTGTGTGAGAGGTAACAGTCGTGCGTTCTCGCATCCTTTCGAGCTCTGTAGTGGGGCTCCGTGCCTTTTGCGCAGCTTATGCCAACCTGCGTTCGTACCCCTGTGTGTGTGAGTGTCTCCTCTGAGATAACGTCGTGCCGGTGGTATGGCGATCCTTGTACAATAAATAAACGGAGGAGAGATTTAGGGGTTTGAGGATGGGTGGTGCGTATCACGTGTCATATAATGACACGTAGGTTAGAGGGAATGTGGTGACAAAGCGCCGTGGGATGACACTGGTTCTGACACTTTGACACATTGGGATTGACTCTAGTACGGCTGACTCGCGCTAGCAATGCTATGTGAAAATAGCACTGCTTCTGTACAAATTACAGCGCAGTGTAGGGACTAAGGAGGGCACTGGCATGATCCCAAGAATGTCCGATGACAGCAAACTGACTCATGTGTCGTCACTGGCAAAGCTGGCGCCCTTCGGGTACAACGGGCATGATACGTGTCGATAACACTTTCACAGTGTCATCTACACATGCAGCTGACACAAGTGACACACTTTCCCTCCTCTTAAACACTGTCACAGCTCACTCATCAAATCACAACTCTGAAGCCGCCCCTGCAGTAGCATCGAACTCGATCTCGAACGCTAGAATCCCTGTCTAGAAACGGTCCCTCTCAGCCCAACGATAAACACACTCACTCGCCCGCCGGCGGCGGGACTAGTTCTCCGAATCGAAAGCGGCCGACCGGTCTCTCGTAAGCGACCGAGCGCTAGTGTGGAACATTCCATCTCAGCTAACCTGAGACGGTCCTGGTCCAAAGAGGGAGTGGTCGCAGCCAGAGACCTCGTGGCTTGACGGGCCGTGGAAATGTGGGTCACTACTTCCCCCCCCCCCCTCCCCTCCCCTGCCTTGGTTCAACTTCAGACAGACGGCGGAGTTATTCACGTGGTGGTGGGGAGGAGGGGGAGGGGTGGGGCGAATGGTTTGTGTCAAACGGAGGCTCGACTGACAGCATGTGTAGAGGGGCTCTGGGGTAGCGTCTTGGGAGCGAGATGGGGAGGGGAGGGAGGGCGTTTGGAGTTCAAATGGGGAGGGGAAGAGAGTGCGTTGGGACTTGATCTAGTTGGAAAGGGCCTTCGAGAGGTTGAAATTGTGGAGAGGGAAAGAGAATGTAATGGTACTGGCGCACTGCAGAGGACGACGGAACTGAGGAGAGAGAGAGAGAGAGAGAGAGAGAGAGAGAGAGAGAGAGCCGAGAGAAAACGCCAACGAAACACCTATCGCTCCGTGTCACGCGTTTCGGTTCGCCCCTTGTGTCAACTGTCCATCGTAGTTACGAATTTACGCTTCAAGCTTTTCTGATTTGTCACTGTCTAGCCGAAAACGAAAGAAAGGCTTATGTAGACATTAAAGTTTCAAAAGAATAAAATCCTAGCACGAACGCCCTAACTCAAATCCTAATAAAATAACCTCATTGAGTTCCGCTGTGGCAAGCTGCTCTGCTGTCTAGGCCGTTCAAGGGCCTAGCGCATACTGTGGAACTCTAAATCCAGACACTTCAAGCGCTAGAACCAGCACTGGACCGGTCCTGTTTCTCTAACGCCACGCCTGCCCTGGGCCGGTCGCACTCGTGGTCGAGCGTCTCTACCGGCAGAGGCCAGAGCCACTCCTCGACGGCCTCTTCAAGGTCATTTGTACACCCGGGCCCCTGACCGCCGCTGGGGGCTCCGGCTGTATAATGGGGCTGGTTCGAACGCGGTGACGGGTAGCAACAAGAGTATCGGGCATGGCATCTGCTGAGGGGGACGGGGTAGTCTGGTGTATGCAACTGAGGGGGGTGGGGGTGCGACAGTCGACCTTCTACGGAGACGGGGGGGTAGCCGAGGGGGAGGGTCTACATGACAGCGGATGGGGGGGGGTTGGCGGCCAGGGGGCTGCACGATAGAGGGGGGTCACGGCGCCTGGGGGGTTGCACGTTCGAAGGCGAGGGGCACTGCACGACATGTGACGGCAGTCGACGAGGGGGGGGGGGCTGCAAGGCATGAAATAGATACGGTTTCCTGACATGTGGTTTGTACAGTCGATTTCAAATCTGTGCCAGCAGGCATGGTGTCCTGGCGTGGGGTAGCCCCTGGACATATATTGATATGGCTCCAGTGGCTGGTAGGAGTCGCTGTGAGTTCGTTACGACTGCTCGCTTACAGCACGAAAGACGGTTCCAAAAGCAGTGCGGAGTACCTAAATGCGACGTGAATGGAAAGTGGCTACGGTGTCCGAACTCAAAAACCATAAGCGTTATTGCGAGGCAAGCCATAGCCACTAGCCAGGGTTAGACCAAGCTAAATACACCACCTGCCAGGGCCAGGAGCCAACTGTTATGCTTCAGCTTCAACAGAACGGCATACATACATCAATACGTCATGGAAAAATACGGTGCCCGTGTCCTTATAATCCGTCGAGCGAGCTCTAGTCTGTCTGTCTTCAACCCTCGCTCACATCTGCACGCTAACTAACGAATCCTCCCTTGCCGTCGAAGGGCTCCTCACTCCCCCCTCCTACCGCCCCCCCCCCCGCCTGTCACCGCCGTGCCCGTGGGGTATCTGGAAAACCTCAACCACGAGTCCACCAGACGGTTCATATTCAAATCCCGAGCGTCTTCAAATGCTGACAGCTGTACTGTACCGCTACAAGTTTACACTTTACAGTATGGGAGAACTGTGCCGAATCGTGTACGACCGTTTGTTAGAAGATGACTTACGAAAGGAACTGAGTACGTTTTAGAACGGTCGTTATGTAAAAGGGCGACGATAAAATAAGAACGATGTACGTTTCGGATTCAAATTACGTAATGTGTTAGTGCATTTATCTGGTGAGTAGTGAGTTTTGATTTTGGAACGTTAAATCTTCTTGAATTACCTACATTATCAAGCTGAATTACATTTTACATGTGTCCTGCCGCTCACTCAAATGTGTCACTCATCCCGATCCTAGTTTCATTTCTGGGCATTCAGTCATCCAACAGACATGTCCAACAAGCAACATAAAAAAATACACACCTTATGAGCAGTGAAGGTCCCTGTATTTAGACAAATGTTTGTCTCCAAGAGACCACGCACGTGCCGAAAACACACAAACACACATAATGGTCGATGAATGACGTTTCAACACACATTATCGAATGTAATGAGATGCCACTCGTGTTCACTGCAGGCGGTGGATTTCCAGGAACCCAGCTCACTCTCGGTAACCATGTGATAACCAAGGGTTACCGGTGGGTATGAAACCTACGCACAACCGAGACACACTTGCGGAAACCAGCCGAGAAAACACGAAAGCCACGTGTGGTTACTTACGGTTAACCGCGCGAAAACCACGAGAAAACCCACTCACTCCAGCAGGGCAACCACACTCGGGGGCAGACAAGAACCACGCGGTTCGTACAGAACTACGACGGTTACCATACGCCGTAAGAAAGAAGACCACTCAAACCCACATGGCAGCCATGCAGTCGCAAGTGGCACCTAAACAAAGACCGGCACATACGCTAGCACGGTAACCACATGGTTGCTGGTTTCCTACTACACAGCAACCACAGTCACCGGCGATTACGACATGAAAACCAAAAGAAAACCTATTCATTCACTCCGGTTCGGTAACAACAAGGCAGCAAGGGGTCTCTGATGGTTACTAGCGAGGTCATCGGTTCCCTCTCACGGTAACCAGAAGGTAACCACTATGACAACCATAGGAAACCATCAGGCAGCCACGAGGTAAATACATGTCAAACCACGAGGAATACAGACACCAGTGGCTACTGCAGCGCCCAATGAACCAATGGTGACCTCTTCACACTTTGTTACACCCCTTCTTAGACTTACACACACTTGCTTCCACTCATACCAGCTAGTTCTCAACACACATCGCTACAAAATCAAATCATTCTATTTTCACACGCATATCGAACAGCTCTGCGGATCCGAAGGTTGGGACTTTAATTGTGAAAAACCGCCCGCCCGCCGCGAAACGCAAACACCGCAAAACAAACGCCCAAAACGCAAACGCAAATTTCGCAAAAAAACAATCGCCCGCCCGCCCAAAACCGCAGAAAAAACGCAAAAAACGCCGCAAAAAACGCCCTCCGCCGCAAAACGCAAACACCGCAAAAACGCAAACACCGCCGCCACAAAAAACGCTCGCATCGCCCGCCGCCAACGGCGAAACGCCGCAAAAAAAACGGCCACCCGCCGCAAACCGCAACAACGCAAATAACGCCCGGCCGCCGGAAACCACAAAACGCCGCAAAAAACGGACGCCCGCCGCAAACCACAAAAAAAACGCCAAAAAAAAACGGCCGCCCGCCGCAAACCGCAAAACGCCGCAAAAAAAACGGCCGCCCACCGCAAACCGCCGCTAAAACGGCCGCCCGCCGCCAAACGCAAACACCGCAAAACACCCGCATCGCCCGCCCGCCCGCCGCCAAACAAAAAAAAAACGCAAAAAACGCAAACACCGCCGCAAAAAAACGCCCGCAACGCACGCCCGCCCGCCACCAACCGCCGCAAAAAAACGGCCGCCCGCCGCCAAACGCAAACACCGCCAAAAACGCAAAAACGGCCGCCCGCCGTCAAACGCAAACACCGAAAAAAAAACGCAAAAACCGCCGCAAAAAACGCCCGCCTTAGGCAAAACGCAAACATTTACGCAAAATATGGCGCCCTGCGGCAAATGTGGTGCATTCATATCTGCCGTATAAGCAGCCATCCCTTAATTACAGCGCACACTAATCGTCCAGTGTTCGACAAAGTTGCGCACATTCTGCGCTTTGCGGCAAAAATGGCGCTTTGAGACAAACGTGGCGCACTGCAACAAACATGGCGCATTCGTTCATGTCGCTTAACAATTCATCCACCCACCAAATTCTAGCCCAATCGGACTTAAACTGAAAAAGTTATGTACATTTGAATATTTCACTATAAAATATCTCCGCAACGGAGGTGCCCAGATTTGCACGTGTGCCAAGTGACCACCGGTGGTGCAAGCAGGACTTGTCCCCTCACTGGTTGCACCATTTCAGTGTTCCTGGCTTGTGCTGTTTTCGTGCTATAAGGCCACAAATCGGCAAAAACACGATAATCTGGGAGGTACGCGACTCAAACACGTGGCCACGTGACACGTGCCGGACCTTTGATAGCTTCACCGTTCACGCCACGTGATGACCCATCGACGTGGCCATCAGCATATAAAAGATGACCCCGGCCGGTGTCACCATCCCTGAACAGTGGACGGCTAAACTCGAAAAACGGGAAAATTTAGTGAAATTTCACCTTTCGAATATATAATTTCCCCAGAATTTTGAATTTTTCATTTTACACAAAATCCGAGATAGCAGTTTTTTAGCCCCCTTCATTCTGTGTCTATACCCGTTTTCAGATCGACCCTATCATAAAAACTGACGGTCTGACGGCTATTTCCCCCATTCCTTGCATTTCACAATGCTAGTATATTTAAGCACCAAAATTGACCCCGTGCCACGGCACGTGCAATAGCACGTGCGCCACGTGACCACTAGTGCGACAAGCTGGACTCATCTGCTCACCGGCTGCGTTGATTTGGTGTCGCTAGGTGGAGTGGTTTCCACGCCATAGGACCCCCAGTTGGCCAATGTCGGATTTTCCCGGAGGTTACCCCATCAAACACGTTTGCACGTGGCACGTGCTTTTCAATCGCCCCATATCTGACCCATACCACGTGGTAGCCGACACCCCGGGGCACAACATATTGGAAAATTTTCAAAATCTAACGTGGAAATATTTGGCAAAATCGATTTGAAAATAATTTTTCGAAATCGCCATAGGCTCAACATGGGGTAACTGTCCGTCACGATTACCCGAAACTGTACCCTATGATTTTTAAATAATTACCCCCATAAGGTGAGGTGCCAGCCCAAGAACTGACCCTAAAAAAGTGGACAAATATTACTGAACAGATTTTGCGCAAATCGCATTTTTAATTTTTCCCCATGTTAACCCTATGGGAAAATGCACGTGCCGATTACCCCAAAACGGGCCCATTATATTTTATGCAACTTTGACACAAGGTAGCTCCCCCACACGGGACCAAACGCTGAAAATGGCAAAAAATTCTACCGTGCCGTTTTTCTCGGAATCAAAATGACCAAAATCGCGGCAGAAACGCTAAACACCCCCCTAGAGAGGTAGCTCAGGTTGGGATTTTCAATAGAAAATCACAATTCTAAAGAATAGTGATTGTCTAATTGAAAAGTCCCAACCTTCGGATACAACGAAGCATCAAACTCATTTTACCACAGGAGTCTACTAAAACATTCATCTCTCCTATCCTAAAAAGCAAACGCCAAGCAGCCATCACTCTCTTGCCAAACTTTCGAACTAAAGATATGGTTCATCTACCTCTCCTAGCCTCTGAAGAGAAGCCCGTGTCTTCCTTTCTCCACGCGCGAGCACTAGAGCAATGGAGCGCTAGTCTCTGCTAGCCTCTCAGCCGCAAGCTAAACACAATCCTCCCTCACGCACACATTGGACAAAAGAAGCTTCGTTCTCCCCAAATTCTCTCAAACACAAACTAAGACACCCTCCACTTCCTTACTAGACAAGAACCAATGTAGCACGAATCTTTCTCCCATCCTCTCTCTCACTCACTAACCCCTCTCGCTCTCCCTAGCATACCCCTCTCTCCCCTACAACACCTTATACCGACCCCTATTACCCACCGCGTGCTGTGTTTGCGCCCTCACCAGCTCTTCCTTGATCAACCGTGTGATCTCGGCTTTAGCCTTGCTAACGGCCAGTTCAGAAGCGGACTCAATGGCAAGAAAGAGTTTCCGCTCGCCCTCGGGTACTTTTGTACCAGGGGCGTAGTATGTGCCGCGGACTGTGATACCGGCTTCGGAGTACTCGGAGATTTGAGCGAGCGCCTCCTGAAGGGGTGAGAAGAAGGGAGGTCAGAGGGGGGTAGAAAAGGGTTAACGAGGGTGTAATGGGTCGGAAGAGGTTACATATATTACTAAGCAACATTTAAAGACAGGGTTTTGGGACGATTTTGGGTTCCTTGTACGATTTGGAAACAATTACATAGGCACAGAGACAGAAAAAGTACGAGACAAAAAGCAGGATCAATGAGGAATTATAGAGGGGTAGATAGCGACATAAACCGGGAACGGCAGTGAAGGGACGGAATGAGATCAGAAGGGTTACGATGGGGTCACAAAGGGTTATGCTGTATCCACACATAATGGTTATATTGCATCACAAAGGGTTATATTGGATCCACAGAGAATAATCAAAACGAAGACGAAACCCGGCGTCACATTGGTCAGAGCCTTACGTGGTCTTACCAATATTGTCGGTAACCCACGCGTACAATGCATTGTATTGTACGCGTATTGTATTGTATTGCATTGTATTGTAAGGGAAACTGATCTCGAATTGAGCCTAGCAAAGTTCTGACAGGGTGAGATCAACAACAACGCACTCCAACTCAAGGTTATTGTCCAAAACTGCCGCACAAAGGTAAAACCGATTAGGTTTGGGTCACCTCTGACCTGAGGTAGACCTCTGACCCGACGTAACCGTTTCAGCCTTTACACGACAGAACATACCTTGCTGGTGACTTTCCATCTCGTATGTTGCGGGAAATCGTTGATTTCCAGCTCCTCCTCGTACTTTGTGAAGACGGGCTCCTCTGGTTCGGGTTCCTCTTCCGTCTTTTCCTCGGGGATGTAGTTGAGACGGGTGTTGAGCTTGGCAGCGAGTTGTTCGGCTACCATACGAGCCTGCCGAAGAACGAGGTGATGAGGGTGATGAAAATGATGAATGAGCTCGCAGGAGGTGACATCAGATGATTTACAAACCACAAGAGTACGCAGTTCCACTTATTACGATTATGCGTTGGTAGAAATCGGAAACTTCCGGAAATTTTATGCAAGGTTAAGTTTGATTAGCTGCTAATGGCCAATGGGATCCAATATTTCTTCTATGAAGTAGCTAGTGCAATATTAGTGTTAGGTAAAAAAGTGAAATATGGCTAAAGTGAAACATATTTAGAGGTCCTCTCATATCCCTTTATAACTTGATTATAATCATTCCTTTATAATTTTCTTTCACTTCACGTTGGTACAAGCTGCGTATTCCTCAATCCCTCTCTCCCTCCCTCTCTCTCTCTCTCTCTCTCTCTCTCTCTCTCTCTCTCTCTCTCTCTCTCTCTCTCTCTCTCTCTCTCTCTCTCTCTCTCTCCCATCCTCCCCTCCCTCTCTCCACCTCTCTCTCTCTCTCTCTCTCTCTCTCTCTCTCTCTCTCTCTCTCTCTCTCTCTCTCTCTCTCTCTCTCTCCCCCTCTCTCCCTCCCCCTCCCCGCCTCACCGTCAACACTGGCGTCTGTCCCGGTCTTCCCAGCAGTCCGTCTCCTCCCGGTCTCACCACCCCCGCTCCTCCTCCTACTCCACTTGCCACAGACACCGCTATAGCCGCAGCATTACTCGACAACTGCTTCTGGGCGTTAATCTTCAGCGCTAGTTTCCTCGCCAGCTCAAGCTTATCACTTCCACTCGCTCCAGCGAATGGTGAAGTCGACATCAATCCAGGAATTCCCGATGGCGTCGCCCCTCCGGCCGCCAGCGGGGGTGGTACGCTGAATGGCGGTGCTCCGGGCGGCGCTACTCCAGGCGGGGGTCCCAGGAGTCCAGGCATGGCTGGCGCCATTCCAGGAGCCAGAGGCACGTTCATGGCTGCTCCCATCGCTGCTGCGGAGGAAAGAGAGTCGCAGATTCGGACCAGATTAGCGAACGCCGGCCCGCCCATTCGCGCCAGCACTTCTGCAAGGAGGGGGGGGGGGGGACAGAGGACAATATTAGAGCAGAGAATAGTCCTGCCGTGCAAAAGGCAAAAATTACTATGTGAGGTCAGAGTCTGACATTACATAGCAGTCTTTGCCTTTGCCCAGTAGAATGGGAATGAGGTCGGGTAGAGGGAGTGGGGTGGAGAGAGGGTTCCTATCAGTGCCAGCACATCTGCAAGGAGGAGGAGAAACAAAGGACAATATTAGAGCAGATAAGTTCCTAAATATTACCACCCTATTTACCCTATATCACCCTATTTATTACAGATTTAGGACAACATATTTGGGATTATGGGCTAGACATCTATCGCGGCTAAGAAAATCTCGACTAAGCTGGTATGACATGGTCAGAAATTTATGATCACTGGGAAAGGACATAACAAAGTTACCCCCAGGACCAGGATGTACACAGGAACAGAGGCACCGCCTGAAAACGGGTAGGAAAAAGACTGAATGATGCAGTGGTTGGCGCTTGATGGGAAACAGCATGACGAAATGAAAACGATTACGAAGTACACACGAAATGGTGACAATTACTTCCATAAATAAATCAAACAAAAGAATAGAGAGCAAACCATATTCAGAAACGACAACAGAAACTAGAGAAGATGGGCACCGAATAATTACAAAATATCTATATTACTATTTGGAAACTACAATGAATATGTCATTTCTAGATTTGGAGTACCTCCTCGTCAAAAGACATAAAACATCATTTGACAAAACCACAGGCCACACTCACTTTGACTTATAAACCACGTAGGTTATAATATATCCCCCAAACACACCCCCAGGCCCCAAACCCCACGTCAGTATGCTAGGGTTGAAAAGTGGGTGCAAACTGACACCCAGTTGCCATGAATATTCCTCTCTTCGTATTCAATGGGGGAGGGGGGGGGGGGGGTATTTTCCCACTATGTTTCACAAACTTCAAAACAAGTCATTTTTCAATCATATGGCTGTGTGAGTGATTAACATTGATATCATCAGAGTGCAAGCCACAAAAACCCCTTAGCTCACTTTCAGCTACGGTGGTTGCGATTTCAATTTTTTCTCGCGAAGAGGCCTTTCTCGATATTAATTTTCCACTCTTATAGGCAATTTTTGGAAATAATTTTTCACTCGACACCCTGGGACCGAAAGTAATTCCAGGATAATGCCCCACGTCCACCTACCTGGGCTGGGCTGCGTCGGTACGGGCCCCAGCAGGCCGGCGCCGGCCGCCGCCGCCGCCGCTGCAGCTGAAGTCGGTGTGGAAGCCGCCGTGGAAGACACTGGCGTCAGCAGCGGGGGCTTGTTGACCTCCTTGACGGAGCGTTTTGGAGCCAGCATCGACTCGATCTTGGAGTCCATGTCGTCGTTCAGATCGTCGTCGTCCGAGTCTTGGAGACCTGGGGTACGGGAAAGGTCGATATTATTACCAGTATAACGCCTTTTGGGGCGACTAACGGAGCGAGCGAGAGGGTGGGCCTTGCACGTGCGATATTGCGAGGGGGTACCTCTAACTGACTTGTGCACGGCACCCTACTAACTGGTCTCTAGCGATGTGCCAAATTTGGGCACAATCGGCCTAGCCGTTCTCGAGATCTGGAAGCGGCACCCTGCACGTGCGCACGTGCAAAATGGGTCACGACTGACTTGTGCACGGCACCCTACTAACCGGTCCCTAACTGTGTACCGAATTTGAGCGCAATCGGTCAAGCCGTTCTCGAGATCTAGAATCGACCCCTGCACGTGCGCACGTGCAGCAGCACCCCAACTCTGGCACATGGATATGCAGTGCCTAGTGGGTGCCTACCTAAATGCCAACTTTCAGCGCAATCGGCCAAGCAGTTACCGAGATATTGCAACAATTACAAAACTGACACCTCTTCGTTTTGCACGTGGCACGTGCATAAGGGGTCACCCACATGCATCGGGAATAGTCCAATACTTGGTAGAAGGAATGAAGCTACCCTACAAAAATTACCGCATGTAAATCGGTCAAGTGGTTGCTGAGGTATAAGCCTCGCAAAGGCGTCCGCACGGCCGGCCGGCCGGCCGGTCGGCCGCTCATACTCAGAAATTTCTAAGGAAAGACTAGTTACGCTCGCTTCGCTCGCTCCGTAATCACGAGTCAGGAATACAGCCCACACGCAAAAACGGACATTTTATATGTGATCTAGTGGCGACTTATGTTTCCAGACTTACGTGTCTATCTGACCTATCCAAGAAATTAATAACCCATAGATGTAGGACGTGCTGGAAAGTGGAAAGCCAGATATAAGGGAAGACGTTGTATTATTGCACAAGCTACAGATAAGTGCAAAGCGTCGTGTAAAGGGTAGCAATCAGGCAAACTCGTCTAGCGTATGTAGGCTCAGCTGCTACCCCGCGGCATATCTATCTCCCTCCCTCCCCGGCCGGGCCTCTCCCCCCCTCTCTCTCTCCCCTCTCTCTCTCTCTCTCTCCCCTCTCTCTCTCTCTCTCCCCCTCTCTCTCCCCCCCCTCTCTCTCTCTCTCTCTCTCTCTCTCTCCCTCCCCCTCCCTCCCTCTCTCCCTCTCTCCCCAACTCTCACCCAGTGCCGCCTTTTCGAACCGTTTTCGGTCCGTAGTCGTCTGTGCCTCGTTCTCGTCGAACTTGAAGCCGCGGCCGCCAAAACCGCCACCCGTGCGGACCTTTTTCCCTTCCTGCGGCATGGAGAGCGTTGATATTGCATCATGAATAGCACTATTTCACTGACGTTACCTACATCAGCATTGCATGACAAAGGCTTAGTATCAGATTCAATTAGAATAGCAACAAGAAAACAATGGAAGTCTCAACTAAATTTCTAGCGACAAAAAAAAAAGAGCAGCAATGTGCTCAGAAATGGCCGGTTTTGAAGAAAGGACGATTTAAAAACCCTCTGCAGGAAAGCAAGGTAAAAACGCATCTATAGCTTGACGTATTTCAAATATGAATGAATTACTTTTTTTAGTAAGCTTTTAGATAAGGTATCGATTTACTGAACAACTTTATTACATTTTTTTATTTGTAACTTTATTTCAAACTAACATTTTCAAAAATGGTAACTGTTCTCGTAGCACGGAAGCGATTGTGGCGCACCATGCGCTATTGTTGTCCTGAGGCCCCCTTCGGATGTCATCAAAAGCGGAGTGACATGGGTCTGCAGTGTCGAAATTCATCCACATCATTGACCCCCCCCCCCCACCAATCCCCCCTCTCCCCAGTCCTTACCGCCGATTGCTGTTGCCGGTATTGTTCCCAGAGCTGTTTGAGATCAGTCGGTACGTTGGACTCTGAGAGCTCCAGGGCTTTGATGATGTCCCCAGCTTGTCGAGCGTTGTCTTCGGTTAGGAAGGTGTAGGCACGACCTTTGTTTCCAGCTCTGAGGGGGAGGGGGTGTCAGTAACTGGGATAGAACTAGGACGGTAGATAGCAAATATTATGAACACTGTAATGACGACGCTAGGCATTTTTGTTATAGTCTGTTCCACATCAAGCTTGCGGTCTTCTTGGGCAGATTTTTGGGCAAACTTCTTAGGCAGATCGCTCCTTCGCTCAAAAATTTGCGTATTTGAATGTAAGAGCAGTATATACAGAAATCACGCACTGCTTTCAGCAGGGCACTTCGGCCGCAAGCTTGAAACGGAACTGAGTATAGTCCGCGTTTTGTTTAGACTTGCGGTGGAACATAACACAATAGTACATGTTCATATATTGGCACAACATAGGCCTCCGCATACGGAGTTGACTGGTAGATAGATAACAAATATGAACATAACGATCCATTAAAATCGTGGACAGTAGAGAGCGTCAGTAAACTTGGAACTGTGAATGAGACTAACAATTTTATCAAAAACATAATACAAATAAAAAATCAGGGGCGTGCACACATCACAACACTTACATGATGCCCCTCAGCACCTACATCAGGATCCACTATTCACGGCAGTGACTGTACTTACATAATTTCCTTACCGGCCAAATATGCGCTCTAAGTAGGTATGCATCAAGATAGTGCCCCTTACCGGTACCACATATTCAGCTAATCCAATACCAGCCCTTTCCTTACCTAAACAACTTATGCACATGCCTACCCTATGTTGAGGAAGCCATTGTGGCAATTACCTGCCCATTCGTCCACACCGATGTACGGCTCTCGCGAGACTAAGCGGTAGGTTTTGCACCTTTACATTTCCGGTTATATCTCAGAAACTAATCGATCTACGATGAAGCCATTTTACACGATCATGGCCGGCTTGTGAACCAACAAGTCGATCGCATCTTCAACACTGAAAAGCTTAAGACGACGAAGATATAGCCTGTAGTACACTAAATTTTATAGGTGCAAAGCTTACCGCTTAAACCCGCGAGACCTGTACGACGTACGTAAACGTCCTCGGTAGTGGTTAGGACAGTCGTAATCCACCACTAGGGTCAGGTGTATCAATATGTATCCAATGTCAGCGTCCTTTACCTGCCCGTGCGACCAGACCGATGAACGTAGTCCTCGTAGTGGTTGGGACAGTCGTAGGTTCAGAGTTAGGTACTACGTAGGTATATTTTGTACCCCACTACGCATACATCCACTACCCCGTATCCCTTACCTACATAAGACAGTGCCGAGGAAACCAATGTGAGAATTACCTGCCGGTGCGACCACACCGATGTACGTAATCCTCATAGTGATTAGGACAGTCGTAATTCACCACCAAAGTCAGGTGTTTGACGTCCAGACCTCGCGCCGCTACCGAGGTGGCGATCTGGGGGAGGACGAACATGAAACATGGTCAGGTTTAAATGTTTTTGATGTTGATGGGACTGTCGGAGGTTTCAGAAGGCTAGGGTTAAATTTTTCATCAGGGCCAAGCGAGTTAAGGATCATTTGGTTAGAATAAAAATATCGTATAACATTTTATTACATTTGCAATTGACCTTGGGCGCAATATTACATACCAAATCAAGAGTACGCAATTGTAGGACGAACTTCTGCTTAACGGGGAAACAGGGATACGTGGCTAACCATCTTAGCCAAAGGATCATTCCGCTAGCATACTGTGCCCTAGTTTCAAAGTCAGCCTCACTCTAACCGTCTTGCAATTCGTAGTTCATCATTAAACCAAAATCACCCTTAATTCCAACAGACAACCAGGTCAACTAAAGAAGCCAAAGCAACACTGATCATCATATCGATCTTAAACAAAATATATCTATCCTTACCAGCAGGTTGATCTTGCCCGACTTGAAGTCATTGATCGTCGAGTCTCGATCAAATTGATCGATACCTCCGTGTAGCGCCATACAGGGGTACATCGCCTTCATGAGGTCCTTGAGAAGGTCATCTGAGGAAAATTATAGACGTGGATTACACATTTGCAGGGCTTTCAGTTACACAGTTGTAGAGCTCGCATAAGGGGTGAGCACACTCACTCACTCACCCACTCACTCACTCACTCACTCACTCACTCACTCACTCACTCACTCACTCACTCACCCGCTCGCTCGCTCGCTCACTCACTCACTCACTCACTCACTCACTCACTCACTCACTCACTCACTCACTCACTCACTCACCAGCCGATTCCTGTTTGTCCACAAAGATGAGCGTGCTTTCCTGCTGATCCGACTTCCCGAGCAGCTCCAGCAGCTTGAAGAACTTCTGCGACTCGTCCAACAGAATCTGACGGACAGAAGATACAGATAACGGTAAGAATTCAGGTCTAATTGTTAGCTACTTGGGAGTTTTATTTGAGGGGCGGGCATTAAGCGGAGCTACTAAATATGAGCACATTCGTTATTTGCTTCGAGAAGCGGTTCATTTTGACGATGGGGTACTCAGGGGAAATATTATTGCCCCCCCCCCCCGGCGATTGGGACCAAGAATGAGCTCACAAGCCACACTTTAGAAGATAGTTACAAACTTCGGAACGCAAAGCAGAATGTCGGTGGTACTGGTCGTAGCCGACTCTGCAAGGCAGTCTGTGCACATCAACTCACAATACCACTTCACACACCTCAGCCTCCAGCTATTTTCCTGCCCCACCCTGATTTCCCGCCGTTATTTACCGTTACAATTCATCAGGTGGTGCTAAACATCCTAATTAACAATGTCATTCTCGTCAATCTGAGCCCGCCATTACTTCCCGCCACAACTCGCCACGTGTTGCTCGATATCTATGATGTAAACGATACTTTCACCGCTATTATTTTCCACGACAATTCCCGCCAAAACTCACCACGTGCTGCTCGACATCCTTGCAGACAATACTTTTCCCGCTATTATTTCGATTTCCCGCCAAAACTCACCACGTGCTGTTCCACATCTTTGCAGACGATGCTCTTCCCTCCGACCTGCACCTCGACGGGTTTGATGAGAATGCGGCGCGCCAGGGCCTCCATTTGGCGCGGAAATGTGGCGCTAAACAGCACACACTGGCGGTCCGGGCGGACGTTGTCGATGATTCTCATCACCTGTGGGCGAAATGGATGATCATGAGCATCCATTGATCATGAACGTGATCAATATATTTGTCATGATCAATATATTTGTCAATGAGGGATACATCGTGTTTTGATCACTTGATATGTATGGTTCGGAGAAAGTTCTGTGAAAAAGTTGCGACAGAAAATATGCTCTCACAATATAAATGCACATGCACTAACAGCCGTAGCACTTTAAATCCATTCTTTCTTAGCTTTGCCAGACTATACATAGTTAACACCAGCACAGTAAAGCCAGCCCTCCCCCCTCGCTAACTCACCTGTGGCTCAAATCCCATATCAAACATCCTGTCTGCCTCATCGAGCACAATATAGGTGACTCGGACCAGGTTAGTGACTCTGCCAGAGTTGGCGGCCAGCATATCGATCATACGACCCGGCGTACAGACGATGATCTCAGCGCCGCGTTTGAGTTCCGCGATTTGTTCACTGATACCTGTGGATAGAGAGAACAGGGGTTTCATTTATACCGAAGAGATGAAAGGGAGTTCTTATAGATGTCTAGGGAAGAGATGAGAGAGGCCGTTCATGGAGGGAAGAGAGTAGATTGGGAAGCGTTGAAACGTGTGGGAGAAATATAATGGAAAAATGGTGATGTCTGGAGGAAGTGTATAATTGTGTGGGGAAGTGCTGAATATACTAAGGAACATTAACGCTAGGAGTACCATATCGTTGATGCATAAATGGCTGGGCTGCACACTGTCAAATCTAATAGCAGCTTAGCTGAGTCACGTCATTATCGAGAAACACGTAATCTACATACTGTAATAAATAATCCACAACGATTACGAACTCTAAGCATTTCACATCACGGAAAAAAACAAAACTCCGCAACACCATCAACAGCTGGACATGGACATGTCTATCATTAGTTATAATTATCCTAACAATACTCCCAAAAATACTCCACAAAGCCATCAACAGCTGGACATGGTCATTTCTACCATTAGTTATAATTATCCTAACAATACCCCTAAAATACTCCACAAAGCCATCAACAGCTGGACATGGACATTGCTATCATTAGTTATAATTATCTTAACAATACTCCCAAAAATACTCCACAAAGCTAGCAACAGCTGGACATGGACATTGCTACCATTAGTTATAATTATCCTAACAATACCCCTAAAAATACTCCACAAAGCTAGCAACAGCTGGACATGGACATTTCTACCATTAGTTAGAATTATCCCAAACACTCTTATCCCTCCCCACACTTACCGGTTCCTCCATACACGCAGACAGCACGGAGTCCGAGAGGCTTGGCGAACTTCCGACACTCTTTGCCAATCTGGAGGCAGAGCTCCCGGGTAGGGGCCATGATGATTGCTGTAAACATAGAACAAAGAACACACGGGTTAGAAAGTATGATGCTACTTGTGTTAGGAGCTGGCTATGAAGATCCGTAAAAAGGGAGCAAAGAAAACACAGGTTGGAGCATATGATGCTCCTTGTGTTAGAGCTCAATTTGAAGGCCTGTAAACAGGGGATAAAGTACACACAGGTTGGAGCATATGATGCTGCTTGTGTTACGAGATGGCTTTTGAAGACCTGTAAACAGGGAAATAAAGTCACACACGCTAATACTTTGTTACGGGCTCGATTTGAGGACAGAGTTCCCGAGTTAGGGCGATAATGATCGTTAACAACAGAGGAGGAGAACACAATGTTAGAATATGTAAGTGCGTTCGAGTAGCATACGAATTACGAACATATAATGGTTTACGGGAAGTAAAGATAAAAGTCGGCGCAAGAGGTCGCGAAACCAAGCAAAAAGGTCTATGCCAGGATAGTCTACGTCCTATGTCATAGACTACTGTATTGGGTAGTCTACTGATATGGAGTAGTTCTAAGTCATTACCGATGTAATTCGTGATGCTTTCAGAACATCTCATGACACACGGTGATGAATCATGGCTACCAAGCAAAACACGATCCACAGCCACGACAGGAAAGTTGACACAGAACGACTAACGAAAAACATTCACGTAACTCAGTTCACACTCAATATGACTTATGAACAACACACTCACAACCTCGCGACACACATACACCACCCAACACAAAACAGTCCCGGCATTCTCATAAAACTCGCCCCTCCCTCACACTTTAACTCTCTAGCTCATCTATCAAACCATCTGTTCAACAGCATTCTCCAACACTTATGTTGATCAGCTATGCGTATTCTTAACGCTCATAAGCTCATTAGCGCCAATTAACTCACTAATTCAACTCACTAACTCA
Source organism: Amphibalanus amphitrite (assembly GCF_019059575.1). Lineage (NCBI taxonomy): Eukaryota > Metazoa > Arthropoda > Thecostraca > Balanomorpha > Balanidae > Amphibalanus > Amphibalanus amphitrite. The sequence goes on along the minus strand of NW_024882655.1, from coordinate 151,262 downwards.
CTGACTCACCTATGGGTCCGTCCGTGTCCTCCAACTCATGCTGATCAGCGATGTGCCTCATCATGGGTAGGACAAAGGCCAGAGTTTTACCCGAGCCCGTCTTGGCCACACCGATCATGTCGCGACCTGGAAATGGAGAGAACCAATCAGAGGGCTGGAATTGTGGGAGACAACCAATCAGGGGGCTGGGATCGTAGAAGACAGCCAATCCAGCGCTTCAAGACGGTGCAGGCAGCCAATTTATGCGTTTGAAGAGCATGAAGAGCCAATGGACGTCTTACAACAGTGGCAGGCAGCTAACTAACGGTCAAAATGTAAAGGGAGTTTAAAGAATGAACATTGAAAGGCAAACTTTTATAGGTTTACAGTTTTGCTTGTTATATGTAAGAAATGCATCTGCAGTATGCACTGTTTTACTTTTTCCTACAGCACGTATTAAGAATGCCTCCACAGTCCACAACTGCTGTGTGTATTGTGCAAAGACTTCCCACTGAGCTTCAAAGTGTTGATCTGAAATGAAAGCAGCGTTGCACAGTTTCATACACTACCCCGTGCACTGCTATGAATGCAGCGTTCATAGTGTTCTCACCTGATAGAATCACCGGTATGCCCATTGCCCTGAGCCTGAATGGGCGTCGTTTACGGTAGCTTACAGTGTTCTCAGTGTTCTTATTGCTCAGTGTTCAGTGTTCTCAGTACCCTAGGTGTCGTGAGTGTTCTCAGCGTTCAACGCATTCTCACCTGATAGAATGACCGGTATTCCCTGAGCCTGAATGGGCGTTGGTTTCTCATAGTCGTTTTTCTTCAGCACGTCCATAACCTTCTTACTGAGGCCGGCCTGGGACCAGGTCTTGATGGGCTTGGGGACGTCCTTACCCTTCACCTTGATACCCTCCAGCTCCTGAGGGGGGACAGGTCACAGGTCAGAGGTGAGAGGTCAGAGGTCACAGGTCACAGGTCAGAGGTCAGAGGTCGGATGACGAAACTGGCTAGGACGCTAAACTTAGATATGGTGTATTGCGTCCCCATATCCAGGACGTGAATGGTCAAGTCGCAAAAAAAAAAAAACGGATGTCAGACTATTAATTAGAGGCCAGAAGTCATAAGGTAATACGCTGTCATAAGCCCATAACATGGCAAGTCAAAAGTCATATGGCCATAAGCTGCATGCATCAGCTGACATGTTATCTATCAAAGGTCACAGGTTACAGGCCATCAAGTACGGGGCACGCCAGAGCATGAAACATGGGTCAAAGGTCATGGGTCAAATATGGCAGAGAACTGGTCATAAGTCTGGGTCGGAACTCATTTCTGGGTCGATGGTCTGGTCAGTGGTGACCAGTGACCATTCCTGCCAGACCCCACCAGGCACTGACCGCTTCATGACTAAATGACTGAATGACATGACTATATAGTTAACTCAGTCATGTAGTAATGTAGCTTCATGACTACATGACTGAATGACATGACTGACCACTGACCTTGTCTCCCGACCAAAATAATAACCTCTCCCCAACCAAAACACTGACCGTTTCCAGCCACGCTGACCGCTTAGAGACCAAAACCGACAACTCCCTGATCAAAAACGGACCGATCCCGAACCAGAACTGACCACTCGACTCTCCTGACCAAAATAATGACCGCCCTGTATGCCTTCACGTCAGCCGTCATCATAGCACTCAGTTCCAGCACCTCGACCCAGAAGTAGTATGTATGTATATACCAGTAAAACGCCTTTTGGGCGAAGAACGAGCGAGCGAGATAGTGAGCCCTGCACGTGCAGAAGGGCGAGAGGGTACTTCCAACGGGCTTGTGTAAAGCACCCTTCTAACCGGTCGCTAGCGGTGTACCAAATTTGAACGCAATCGGCCCAGCCGTTCCTGAGATCTGGAAGCGGCATTCTGCACGTGCGCACGTGCAAACGGGGTCCAAAATGACTTTTGCACGGCACCCTACTAACCGGTTCCCAACCGTGTACCAAACTTAAGCGCAATCGGCCCAGCCGTTCTCGAGATCTGGAAACGCCCTCTGCACGTGCGCACGTGCAGTAGCACCCTAACCGCAACACATGGGAATGCATTGCCTGGTGGGTGCCTACCTGTATGCCAAGTTTCAGCGAAATCGCCCCAGTAATTACCGAGTTACTGAAATGGGAACAAATTTGGCACCTCTTATTGTTGTATTTTGCACGTGCAGTGGGGGTCACTCACATAGATGAAGAGTATCCGACCTTTGGTAGAAGGGATGCAGCTACCCTATAAAAATCACCGCAAGACAATCGCTCAAGCCGCTGCTGAGATATGGGCCTCTCAAAATCATTACTTTTGCAAAACTGCTTGAACACCCTTGACTTTTCACGTGGCACGTGCCACGGTGGTCACTGAGATGTATCAAAAGTAGTCAATTACGGGGTAGAAGGGATGGGGCTACCCAGCAAAAAAGACCGCACGCCATTCGGTCCAGCGGTTGCTGAGATATAAGCCTCTCAAAAGCGTTACAGGCCGGGCCGGGCCGGGCCGGGCCGGGCCGGGCCGGGCCGCTCATACTGAGATTTTTCCGTTAAATTGAAAAGACTTCGCTTCGCTCGCTGCGCTCGCTCGCTCGTAATCAGCTATAGTCTGGCAAACCTAAGAAAGAACGGAGTTAAAGCGCCTGAATCACTTTGCACGTGTTTTGATTACTTGAAATGCATGGTTCGGAGAAATTTGTGTGAAAAGTTGCGACAGAAAATATGCTTTCACAATATAAATGCACATGCATCAACGGCCGCACCACTTTAAAGGGACTATCCCACCTTTAACATGGGGTTTGAGTTGAGATAGCCAAGTTTGCGGCGAGGTTCAGAAACCACTATCTGTCTAGGTTGCAACCCCCGCGGCCTCTTGGTGTTGAAGAAATTTGTTCCCTTCATTTGAAAATGGGCCTTGTACAAGGCCCTATCTTCAACATGGAGCGACCGTTAGTGTGACGTCACCTCGTTTAGTCATTCTGATTTAAATGGGTTTGTTCGTTGAAAAATCGCTTAAAACTTGGTCTGAACTTTGTTGTGGTGCCTACAGAGTAAAAGGAATCAGCTTTCTGACAGTAATGTGGCCTGGGGAAGGAGGTAATTTTGGGCTGTGACGTCACATATTTGAAAGTTTGTGTTTGGAATATGGGAAGCCTAAGATGTTTAATGAAAAATAAATGCCAGAACCGTGTTCCTGGTCATCCAATCTATAAAGTCGGGCACAATTTAACTGGTTTTAACAATATTTTAGAAGGTGGGATAGTCCCTTTAAATCATTTCTTTCTTAGGTTTGCCAGACTATAAAGGCCGCCCCATACTGGAACTCGCATGCGGGTTGCGAGTTTGCGGGTTTTGAGTTTGCAGGCATAATACTAATTCACAGAGTGATTAGACCGTTCCTTATGGCAACTTCATGAATGCAGTGAAGCCTGTACACCTTCAGAAACTTACATATAGTCGCAACACCAGCGCAACGAACCGAAATTCGACTTCAACGAAAAACCCGCAAACCTCGCAGAACTCGCAGACCTCGCTGCGAGGAAAATCGAAAATTGACTCAAATTCAACCTTTGGAATGCGCTGCAAGGTCGCTCGCAAGCTAAAAACATGCAGACTAGCTTGTTAGATGGTGGTGTGGGTCTCTCAGCTTAGATTATATTATTTGATTTTGAAGAAACCGCAAAACCCAAAAACTCGCAACCCGCATGCGAGGTCCAGTGTGGGGCGGCCTTAAGATCCCCCATCACAAGCCAAAAGCAACCGGCTCATAAACTACTCACCGCTCTGTAAGCCTCCACATCGGCCGGAGTCATGGCCTTCAGCTCGGGCACCTCCACCCAGAAGTTCTTCCTGAACGGCTGGTAGACGATCTTGTTGTGGTCGATCTTCATCAGCTCCTTCTTACCTGAGAGAGAGGGAACGTGATTGTTTGATCGTCAATTGGAAATTGGGGAGTTTCGAATACCTGAGGCCGCTTTGCGGACACTGAAGAGAATGAGGGGAGAGGGGGAACAAGGAAAGGACATGGATGAGAAGGAAAGACAAACGGAGAGGCGGAGACTGCGAGAGAGAGAGAGAGAGAGAGAGAGAGAGAGAGAGAGAGAGAGAGAGAGAGAGAGAGAGAGAGAATTAAGAGAGAAAGAGAAAGAGAAAAAGAAAGAGAGAACGTCATCTTTAAATCAACTGACTGAGCACCGCGCACTAAATATCATCAGTGTCATTCGTCACATGATTCGCTGCTCGAATGAACACAAAGCGAAAACGAATCAATACACATCCCGAATCAATACTCAAATACACTGACTTTCATATTTACCGTTCCTCTCGTCAGAGACAATTATCTCACCTTTTTATCTAACTTCCCTATATTGGTCGGTGGCGTTTGGAATAGTCGGACGTGTTTCAAAGTGCTCCACTATTTTAGTTTATTTACCGTAAACAGATCAGATAATGCTGTGAAATATGTATTAAAATGTTCACATTTTATCGTATATTATTTCTGGTGTGTAAATGTTTCTCAGAAAGTACGTGTAGGACTACTATAGTCGTTTAAAAAAGGATTATTTTCCTTAATTTTTTTGGAAAGCGTCTCGGCTCCATCAATGTCAACTTCCCTTGATTTTTTCTCTGGTGGCACGTGCTTTATAAGTTAGGATCTAGGAATCGCAGGATTTAGCGATTGCGTCAAGGCATTATGCACAATTCTACGGACGACGACTCGGATTGCTTTGTCGAAGGCTATGACCCAAAAAGCAGCGAATGGATCATTGCAGGAAAAAGAAAAAGGAACAAGAAAATGAATGACAAAAATGAAAAGGCTGCAAAGGTAAACAATGCCCCAAACTTATGTGGCTCTTGTCAGATGGAAATGGGCGCCAAAGACCGATCACTGGAGTGTGAGGTGTGCTTGTTAAGATACCATGTTGTTTGCCAAGGAGTATCGGACAAACTGTACGAAGCCCTTGGGGACGAGGCAGACAGTTGTGCATGGTTCTGTCGGGCGTGCAAAGAAGGAGCTAAGCAGCTGAGACTCGAGATCATAGCGATGAAGCGAGAGCAGCTGTCGATCAAATCCGACCTCAAAAGCCTCGCATCTACATGCGAGCAGAACTGTGCTGAGATTGCCGCATTGAAAGCTAATATTTCACAGACTAGCCAGAAGCTTGAAGCGTGTCAAAAAGAGCTGCAGGCTAGAATCAACGCCATCGAGGTCAGTTCCAGTGTTACTCAAGCTGCCCTCCAAGTAAAGCTGGAAAAAAGATTGAAACAAGTGGAGCAAAGCTGTGGGTCGGCATCAGCGGAGATGAGCAGTCTAAGTTATGCTCAAGCAGCAAGAGCAAACATGTCAGCATTGGAAACCAGACTGGAGGAACTGGCCGTGACTGTAAAGTCAAGCCTAGTAAAGAAGGACACAACCGATACCAGAGCCCTGAAGAAAGGACTGACTGAACTAGAAGACATTGAAAACAGAAAACTAAACTTGGTTGTTTTCAACCTCCCCGAGACCGGCAGCAGCGAGGGAGACATTGCAGCATTCAAAGAAATGATCAAGTCTGAGTTCAAGTTATCTGTGAAGTTACAGGAGGCCACAAGACTTGGAAAGATGAAAGACACAGGCTCCTGAATACTTAGAGTGAAACTCGAGGCACTGAGTGAAAAGAAGCTGATCTTGGCTAAAGCGAAGGATCTGCGAACAAGCCGTGATGAAACATATACTAGTGTCTTTATCCGTCCAGATCTTACAAAATGCCAACTTGAGGCTTCAAAAAACTTGCGAGCACTATTGCAGGAAAAGCGCCTAGCTTTCCCAGAAAAGAAATGGATGATAAAACGGAACGAAGTGGTCATGGTTCCATCACTGCAAAGCTAAACATCCAAGATGGCACGAAAACAACCGGGCCCCCAACACATTCAAGTGCGTTAAAAGTGTTTTATGCGAACATCGATAATTCTATCATGAGTAAATACGACTCTATTTTGGCACTCATTGCACTTGAGGACTACGATGTTCTTGCGTTATCAGAAATGAAGCCCAAAGTTGGATTGATACCTGAACATACTGTTATGGAAGTGCCTGGGTATGACCTTTTTACTAGCAAATTTTCTGCCGAAGGTACAAGGGGTACGGGAATTTACGTCAAGAAAAACTTACTGGCCAAGCAAGTGTATCCTACGGTAGGCGGCAACTTTCAAGATTGTACCTGGATTTCAATTGATGCCCAGGCTGGGGTCAGTATGCTCGTTGGGGTGATCTATAGAAGTGGGTCACCAAATAGAGCTATTCCTTTGGATCATGATCTCCACAAAATGTTTGGTTGGGCGGCATCCTCAAATCATTCCCACAAAGTCATAGTTGGGGACTTCAACCACCCAGAAATATTTTGGACCCCGGACCCCGAAGTTCCAGAAGGTGTCAGCCAGAACAGTCCAGCCCGGAAGTTTATAGAATGCATACACGACACCTACCTTCTACAACATATAACGGAGCCAACAAGATACAGGGATGGACAGCGAGCTACTCTCGACGACCTACTATTTACAAATGAGCGGGAGTTGGTTGAGCAACTCAGCATTGGTGACCCGGTTGGAGCAAGCGACCATGTCAGCATCTCATTTGTTATGTCGTTTGCACCAAAGGCTCCAGCAAGAAAGAGTGCGGTGCTGAACTACCATAAAGCCAATTATGAAGATATGAGGGAAGCACTTAACATGGATTGGCAAGGATTGTTCGAAGGTAAATCTGTGCAGGAGATGGCAGATAAACTTGAACAAACGATCGCGGATCTGATAGAAGAGCATGTGCCCAAGGTTGATCCTAACAAAAAATCGAAAAGGGGATATCCCCTCTGGATGAATCGAAATGCTCTGAGGATGGTGAAGAAGAAACAGCACGCCTGGATTCGTTTTTTGAACACTAAGGATGTTTCTGATTACCAGAGCTATGTTAAGGCAAGAAACGAAGCTTCTCACGCGACAAGGAAAGCAAGGCGGGAATTTGAGTCGAAACTGGCTAAAGAAGTAAAAGGTAACCATAAAGTGTTTTGGAACTACGTCAACCGCCGTAGGAAGTCGAGATGCGGTGTATCTGACTTACGCAGTGCTAATGGAGAACTCACGAGTAATGACAAGCACAAAGCTGACATATTGAACCAGCAATACGCGAGCGTGTTTACAAAGGAGGACGTATCATCAATTCCAACAATAGCATCGAAGCCCTTGGAGTCAGAGATGGAAGTTACAATAACTGTTCAGAGAGTTAATGCCATGTTGAAGACACTTAAGGTCGATAAATCACCAGGCCCGGACAAGTTACACCCTCGTGTATTACAGGAGCTTGCGGACCAGCTTGCGCCACCTATCACGGCATTATTTAGAAAAAGCGTTGAAACTGGGGAAATTCCCCTGCAGTGGAAGCTGGCGATCGTCACACCGATCTTTAAAAAGGGTGACAAAAGTGATCCTGCAAGTTACCGACCAGTTTCATTGACATCAATACTATGTAAGCTTTTGGAGAGGATAATTGGCGAAGACATCATTACTCACCTGAAGACAAATAACTTTATCGCTCATCAACAGCATGGCTTCATCACGGGAAAATCCACGGTCACAAACCTACTGGAAGCACTTGATGTTTGGACAGAAGCGCTTAGTCACAAGTTACCTGTGGATGTTGTATTTTTAGACTATGCCAAAGCCTTCGACACTGTGCCCCATGAACGGCTTCTGGCCCAGGTCAAGGCTCTGGGAGTCGATGACGTAACATGCCGATGGATAAGGAGCTTCCTCACTGGCAGACAGCAGAGGGTGAAAGTAAATGGATCGCTTTCAGATTGGGGGAATGTAACGAGCGGGGTGCCACAGGGCTCAGTCCTCGGACCTCTCTTGTTCTCTATGTTTGTTTGTGACATTCCCGACCTGTTAAATTGTTTCATTTCCATGTTTGCCGACGATACGAAAGTCTATCAAGTCGTCAACGAGTCTGATGGTTCAAATGGCTTACAAGAGGACATAAACTCTATACAGGATTGGGCAAGAACAATGCAGATGCTATTCCATCCACTGAAGTGCAAGGTCATGCATCTAGGATCAACTAATCCTGAAGAAGAATATACTATGACTACTATAGATGGAGACAATCACACTCTGGAAGCAGTCAGTGAAGAAAAAGACCTAGGAGTTACTATTGACAAGAAACTATCATTTTCAAAACATGTCATGAACCAGGTTAACAAGGCCAATAGAATTCTCGGAGTCATCAAACATACCTTTGCAAACATTGACAGTGATGTCTTTCAAGCCTTGTACAAGAGCATCGTGAGACCCCATCTTGAGTATGCCGCTGTTATATGGAGCCCCAAATTTAAGAAGGATAAAGACGCACTCGAGCAGGTGCAACGGCGGGCAACGAGACTGGTGAAGGGGCTGTCTCACCTGTCATACTCAGATCGTCTCAGAAGCCTCAATTTGCCTACCCTTGAATTCCGAAGGCAAAGATCAGATATTATCGAGACATTCAAAATCTTAAAAGGCTTCGACACGGTGAACTACCAAAGAGAGTGCTCGTGTTGTCGCAACAGCATGTTCAAGAACTCTCTTAGCCGTACCACCCGAAGTCATGGCCAAAAGCTGCAGGTTCAGCATCAGTTGGGACCTAGGAAAGCCTTCTTCGCGGCACGAGTGACTCGGGCGTGGAACAAGCTGTCTAGGAACACTATTGAAGCACCAAATGTCGATGTTTTTAAGTTCAGACTTGGGAAAGAATGGAAGGACCACCCCGACAAGTTTAACTGCAACTTCTCCTACTAATGCTCAAGAGTGGCTACTCATCGTATTAACAACAGTAGCTACTGTCACTAACAACAGTGGTCGTCATTTTATGACAACAAGCATGGCAGCCAACTCGTCTTCATCAGAAGAGGAGGAGGCGCCTCTTGAGTAAAGGGTCTTATTACTCGAAAGGGTATCTAATGACCTTTACTTAAGGTAAATACTTAAGGTAAATACTTAAGGTAAATATTCTCACCATTCTATCTCCCCATCTCACCTTTCTGCGCCAGTCTCTCATTCGCCTCGTGAATATCCATCTCGGGCTCCTCTTCCGAATACTCCAAGCCATCCTGATCTTGTTCCATCAACTCGCCCTTAGTTTTCGACTCCTCTCCAGCCACAGCTCGGGTTTTGACGGCTTTTATCACCACGGTACCACTGCCGGTGGTCGATGAACCGGTGGCGGAGGGTGTACCTCCAGCGGCGGCGGAGCCACTGCGGCCGGATTTGATCTTACGGACCTCCTCGTGCACGCCCTGGTGGACAGAAATAGAAGAGAGGAAGTTAGAGAAAGGAGTTAGATGGCAAGTTTATTGATAGATATATATTAAGGATTGGTTATAAAATATACACGACGGGCGGGCTATTGATCCTATGTCAAAAATATTTTCGAATCGATAGCAGATTTTGTTTATCCCCGTTTCTCCTTCGCAACTGTGATTCGTATAGGCGGGCAAATCGGGATATGTATCATAAACAAAAAGGAGTGATTTGGGATGAAGACCTGGATATCATGCAATTTAACTTTATCATGCAAATTCCTTTTTTTATTCCAATGGTTCCATGTAGTGAGCCAATCTGAGAACATATAGTCAATACAAATCGCTTCCCACTCACACACACACACCCTAATACACACAGGCTGCTAGACCACCCATCAAGCCCAGCAGGTCCTCCATCCCTCCCTTCTTTCCATCACCCAAATCCTTCTGCGGCCGCACCTGCATGAAGGCATCCAGCGGGTCCACTTCCTCTTCTTCTTCCTCCTTCTTCACCTCCACCGTGTCCTTGGACTGGTCTGAGGTCACTCCGGTGGTACGTTTGGGTTCCTCGTCATCCGAACCGTCCTCGTCTAAATTCCACTTCTTCTTGGGGATCTGGAGGTTTTCTGAGAGAGGATGCCGGGGGTTGTTACGGGTTTGTTAGAAAGAGGAAGATATCTGGAGGTTTTCTGAGGCGAGGAAGGAAGTAAGAATGAGGAGGTAAGCGGAGGATAGTGTCGGTTCTGTTATGTGGAGGGTATGGTGAAAAGTGTGAGAACATACATATTACATAAGAAATATTTCAACAATGAGCATAGAACTGTAGGCAGCACAGTGTTGACAATAATTTTGCCTTACGAACAATATGCTGATTTACCACATTACGATTTCTTCAACTGTGAAAAAGTTGCAGTCATTTTTAATCAATTCCCTCTCAACGTCCAGAATCCCACAGAGAATAAAACACATACCAAACTCTTTTCAGAACAGCGGCCCTATGAAATAATAAAAAATGTCAATTTTGACACAGAATAGAATATAATTACCCAGCAGTGTGCCCTTCTCCAGCTCCTTCTTAGCCTGAGCCATCTCTTTGACCTTCCGATCTGCGCGCCATTTTTCGATCCGTTCGCGCCTTTTCTTCATCTCGAGTTCCAGCCTCTGCTGCTCCGCCTCCTGTTGGATAAGCCACGCCCGCCATGTGTCAGACCACGCCCACAGTGCGTCAGAACACGCCTTCTTTGTGTCAGGTAACGCCCACAAGGCATCCGCCCCAAGGTGTCAGAATACACCCACAACGTATCAGTGTGTGTACAGTAGGTCTACAAAATAAGTTCCCGCCGTAACCGGGTCACCAGTGGGCAGTTAGCGCCTGAGCGCTACTCAGGCGCCACCTGCCCGCATACGGAAGGGACTTATTTTGTAGGCCTACTGTACATACAGTTATAGCATGCATTACGCACTGGGTAGCTAGTTCTTGCATTGTACATCTCTTCCCAGGGCTGTCACTAGGCAAAAGTTAAGTAACGGAGCCGTCACTCCCTCCCCCTTTTTCTCTTCTTTTCTTTTTTCTTTATAAATTTAGTCCGAACCTTTTGATGGGAAGGATTCACAAGGACAGAGCCACCGCTAAGCGAAGCTTGTTGCGATGACCCTGCCCTCTACCCTCCGATCGCGCAATTCCGATTCTATGGCAGAATTTAGAGTCCAAAGTTTAACGTGCGCACAAAGCCGCGCACGGCCGTTCCCCTCGCTGACTTCGCCTGGCTACGGCCTGCCACCAACCGCAACCATACCTGTCAGGAGGCCCATAAATGTCGAGCGCCCGTCGCGCTTCGAACCCGGACTGTCGTAACCGGGAACGCGTGCTCTCACCACGCGGAGTCCAACGCTCTAACCAACTGAGCTACGGGTCACTAGCCTTAGAGTGACACCGACCTAACGAAAACCTACCATAGACCTCTTCCTACCTTATCCATGGTGGTGGGGTCGAAGGCCGAGTTGTTCTCCTGGTCATGTGTCGCCGCTGCGGCCGGGGCGGATGTCGTCTCCGTGCGTCTGTCCGACTTACGGCGATCCGGACTGGCGGATCGGGAGCGGGAGCGGGTGCGGCGCCTCTTGCGGTCCCTGCAAAACAGCGAAATACACTAATTTAGTATAATATAGCATGGTGAGGTGTAATATAAGGAGCCGGGGGCCGGCGCGGCGCCTCTTGGGAGCGGGGCCTCTTGCGGTCCCTAGAAATAAGTCATAAACATAGCATATAATACACTGCAAGGCTAGCTTGAGTTGTCGTTATACAAGAAACGTAAGGTGTTAAAGGGACCCTCCCACCTTAACATTAGTTTTGAGTTGAGATAGCCAAGTTTGCGGCCAGGCTCAGAAACCACCATTTATCCTGGTCGCAACCCCCGCAGCTTTATAGTGTTCAAGAAATTTCTTCCCTTTACTTGCAGGGTGGGATCAGCGTAGTCCCTATCTCTTAACCTTCCAGGCGGTGGGGGGGGGGCATTTTTTTGCCCCCCCCCCCTTTAGTTTTTTCGATATATCTCGAGAACCGCTGCGCCGATCGTCACCAAACTTTCAGTACCCTCCCGGGAGCAGCTAGTGCACATGGTGACCAAAATTTTTTTCCAAAAGCTATGATAGGTTGGCCGCTAATGACGTCAGAGTGACGTCATTTTTGCCATTTTCGACCCAAAAAAAGGTTTCGCGGGAAGAGCTGTCAGGCCTACAGCTTTAGAGATACAGAAAAATGTTTCAAACATAAAAGGTGTGGAATTAAAAGGACCACAAAACTGCTATTTCGGTTTTTCGAATTTTTTGGATTTTGACCCCCAAAAATAAAAAAATAGATTTTTGAATATAATAGCCAAAAAATCTAAAAAGTTTTTTGAATTTCGAAAAAACGGAATATATGTGATAGCCCCTACCGCCTTCTATCTACATACCAAATTTGAGATCGATACCTCTTTTTTTGGCCAAGTTATAGCGAAAAAACTGTTCAAAATTGATGACGTCAAATTTTCAAACTCAATTTTTAGCAATTCTAGACCTCGTAGCGCAAAACAAAGACCACCATTAGACTCCCCGTGACGAGCTGCATCGAATCGATACCCATTTTATGCAAAAATATCAACTTTGAAATTTGACCTTTTTTGACCTGACCTTGACCTGACCTCCACCAGAAAGTGACCTAAACTGTATCTGATAGTCTTATAACCAACACCATTGAGTTGGAAATGAAAAACTGGCCATAAAACATGCATCGCATAACCTTGTAAAGTTGGGCTCATGTGGTGACCCTTGGTGACCTTTGGTGACCTGACCTGTGACCTGACCTGGTATGACCAGTGACCTCTAATAGCAACATATGTACTAGACAACTGACGCCTTATCGCTGATTATCGACAAAATGCGTTTTACTCGGTGTTATAGCGCTTTCCCTAGAAGCCCCGTGAACGGTGAAATATTTTATCTTTGACCTGACCTGTGACGTCATCGGTGACCCCGAGGTCAATGAAATTTGGTTTCCCTCGACAAATTTGACAGGGCTATCGAACGCCGTTTGAATTTTCATTTTCATTTTGACATTATTATTTTTCATTTTCTTTTTAAAACTGGTGCCAGAAGTGCACAATTCGCGAAAAAGTATTTAAAACTATTTAACATATTGGTACTATGTTGATACTCTCTACGGCACCTACTGTATGATGGCATAGCGATGACGTCACACTCAAGCCAATCAGCGTTCAGAAGACAGACTCGTCGGATTGTGTCAGATAAGCTGATTGATTAAAGCTGAGCTGGTTGGAGCTGATTGGTAAAAAACCAAAGCCTCGCCGCGGGTGGCTGTATTGTCGGATAAGAACGCATTCCTGGGATAAGGACGCATTCCTGGCGTATTTTCTTTTAAAATTGCCGATAACTACGAAGTACGAATGGAGGCCGAAATCGGCCGTAAGGAGATAAACATATAGGTTTTCGGACACGGGCTACAAGATGGCTATCTCAGTTTCAATCCCCATGTTAAAGGTAGCCCTTTTCCTTTAAAGGGACCCTCCCACCTTCAAAAAAGTTAATGAATTGGCATGAAAGTGATGTCGCTCGGTTCAGAAAGAGCAAAAACGAATATCTACCAAATTTCATCGAAAAATATTCACCGGTTTTCAAGATATTAGACTTTTACTTTTGTTTACTTTTTGGGATCTCCGCTTCCTAGCGACTTTATTTGAAAGTGCGGCATTTGTTACGCGCAAAGCAACATATACCACCGCGTGCTACAAAACGTTTTAGTCAAACATTTAACGCGATTTAACGGACGTTCGAAAGCCTGATGACGTCATCAGATTCCCGTAATGGTTAAGAGACAGGGACCACGCTGGTCCCACCCTGCAAGTAAAGGGAAGAAATTTCTTGAACACCATAAAGCTGCGGGGGTTGCGACCAGGATAAATGGTGGTTTCTGAGCCTGGCCGCAAACTTGGCTATCTCAACTCAAAACTAATGTTAAGGTGGGAGGGTCCCTTTAAACTAACGGACTCTGATGACGTCATCAAGCCCATTGACCGCGCGTTATAAAATAAAAGTCTTATATTTCAAAAACGGGTGAGTATTTTTCGGTGAAATTTGGTTGATGTTCATTTTCGCTCTTTCTGATTCACGGTACACCACTTTTAAGCCAATTCATTAACTTTTTTAAGGTGGGAGGGTCCCTTTAAAATGCAGGCATGAGTGGTTTGCCGGCGTCTAGGATACGTGCATAGTATTCGTAAAACGTAATTCATTTTTTACCACTTCATTCGTTTATTAATTCGTTATTTTACTGCATGCCTGTTTTGGGAAATACACAAAGTAAAAGGCAAGCATTGGGCGACAATAAAAAAGTTTTGAATTTCACTTTTCTTCTTAAACTTGTCTAAGTTATCCACTTGACACCCGGTCTCAAAGGCATAAAGTGTCGCTTATTTTCACTAGTTTGCAGTCTGAATCAATCGTGCTTCATCGGCTTAAAACCAATCCTACACCTAGGATTGGTACTAGGGAGTAGGAAACGCTCTCACACCCGTATCTCTCTCTCTCTCCCCCCCTCTCTCTCTCTCTCTCTCTCTCTCTCTCTCTCTCTCTCTCTCTCTCTTCCCCTCCCTCTCTCTCTCTCACCTGCTCCGGCTCCGGCTCCGCCTATGCTCCCTGCTCCTGGACCGCCGGCTCCGCTCCCGTCTGCTTCGCTCTCTCCGTGATGATTGGCTGACGGGGGAGCGACGAGAGCGAGAGGAGCGGTCCTTGCTCCGAGAGCGGGAGCGACGTCTGTGGGTAGAGGGTAGTGGTTAGATTCCGGGCCCGGTAATGCGATATCTATTGAAAATGAATAAGCTATCTTGGTGTTTTTTTTTTGGCTTTTTGTTAAAAAGAGTGAATGAGTCACCGTCTATTGGAGCAAGGTAAGGGTAAGATATCGTATAACAGCCAGAAAGCGGTAAGAGCTTTCGGCGCTTTCGGCAAGCGACAGAAAGAAGTAATGGGTAAATAATGAAAGGTTATGTTCAGATAAAGCATATCTGAGAATCGACATGACAAACAGTGCGCAAGTGTGATATTGCTGAAAGTTTCGTAAGACATTATAAGCGATGTTAGAATAGGCATGAGAGGTCAGCCAACGTTCTAGGACAATCAGATAATTTTAAGTGACATTCGGACACCATACAGTACTGGTCCGTGGTCAGTGACCCTAACCCGAGCATAACATGCAGATAACATTCAGCATCGTCAGAAACGCGGAAACGAAACCAGTTTTAGCGACAGAAAGCCGTTAGCGGGCGGTTCACCGCCGACCGCTACGGTCATCTTTAAATCAAAATGTCACCAACAAGTGTCACCGGTCGCGAGAATAATAGCGCCATATGTAATAAGTAGCCCACTGCTTGATAGATTTTGACATCAGCGGTATTTTGTCGCGTGATTACTGAAACTGGTGGCGACTTCAGGCTAAAAATAAACACACAGCGGTCGCTGACTTTTCTGTTGGTAAAACTAGCTTTTGATCAGTGTATAGGCAGTAGGTCGGTACCGTGTTATATCGATCTCATGGGTCATCCAAAGCCGGACCCTCTCTCAGTAGTTTTGACGAAGCCAATGTCACAAAGTTGTTGATTTGGGGAAAAGACATCCGCATGAAAATCATTTAGCAATCTCACCTCCAATTTTCAGAGCAATTCCTCACTCCAAATTTTTCCGAGAAAAAAAAACATTTGCGGGGATGGTCGCTTTACACCCTGCATTTTACCATATCTGCAGAGAAATGAATGCCTGATATATACCACTTTTTAGCCTTATCTGACTGCAAATTTTCCACTCTCATCCCCCTTTTTTGGAGAGGAATTTCCCCCTTGTCACCAAAGCCACAACACAACTCTGGGACGCTGAACTGACCTGGCTGGCCGTTTCCTCCTGTCACGCTCCGGCGAGTCTCGATCGCTAGACGAGCGGCTCCGGCGACGGTACGACCTGTGACGTCAAATGGTTTTAAACGGTCATTCACAGGTAATGCAAGTGACAGTGCGGGTAACGAGGTGAGCATTGGGGGGAGGGGGTGGGGTGACTGCAAGATCATTTCGCGCGAACATTGGGAGGCAGTGTATTTCACAGTGGTTATGAAAATGGTACACGGCGTTAGTTTCACATTTTATCTGTCTTAGCATACACTTTGTTTTTAGCCATAATATATTCTGAAAATGTGCTACGAAGCTAGCACCTCACATCGCATTAGTATCCTCATGAATCTATCACAACTTCCTTGCAATCAACATCTACTAACCAAATTATACCTACATAAAGAACTTCTTAGCTCTGATTACAATTCCTACGTTTTATGTGAGTAATAACTAACCAGTATAGCGCCTTTTGGGGCGACTAACGGAGCGAGCGAAGGGGTGAGTCTTGCACGTGCGAAATTTCGACCTGGGGTACCTCCAACTGACTTGTGCACGGCACCCTACTGACCGGTTTCTAGCGATGTGCCAAATTTGAGCACAATCGGCCCAGCCGTTCTCGAGATCTGGGAGCGGCACCCTGCACGTGCGCACGTGCAAAATGGGTCCCAACTGACTTGTACACGGCACCCTACCAACTGGTCCCTAACTGTGTACCAAATTTGAGCGCCATCGGTCCAGCCGTTCTCGAGATCTGGAAACGACCCCTGCACGTGCGCACGTGCAGCAGCACCCCAACTCTGGCACATGGATATGCAGTGCCTAGTGGGTGCCTACCTACATACCAACTTTCAGCGCAATCGGCCAAGTAGTTACCGAGATATTGCAACAATTACAAAACTGACACCTCTTCGTTTTGCACGTGGCACGTGCATAAGGGGTCACCCACATGCATCGGGAATAGTCCAATACTTGGTAGAAGGAATGAAGCTACCCTACAAAAATTACCGCATGTAAATCGGTCAAGTGGTTGCTGAGATATAAGCCTCGCAAAAGCGTCCGCACGGCCGGCCGGCCGGCCGGCCGCTCATACTCAGAAATTTCCGTTATTCTACGTAAGACTCCGCTCGCTTCGCTCGCTCCGTAATAAGACTGGATGATGACCATTGACCATGTGCATAAATTGAAACATATTGATGTCTTCCACAAATAAAACACTAAAAACTATACTCCCACCAACTATATAGCAGCATTTTTTGAAAAAACTCACCTTCCCTCCTTAGGCATGGCTAGTCGATAGTATTATCAACTTCCAAAGCTAGCTTGCGGTATCACTGCCAGCAGATAGACCAGTATGACTCTATAGTCTCAGTGGAATGACTTGGTAGTCTCACAATGTTGGCAGGAGCTCAGAGTTGATACTGAGGCCCAACGTGCCTGGCACAGGTGTCTTACTGTCTGCAAAATGCAAAAATTATGTTAGAGCTGATTCATTAAACAGTCAACACCAGTCATGTTAATTTAGATTGAAATGTTTAGCATTGTCAATGCTATGATATTTACTTATATGAGCAAAGCCATGAACGCAAATTGCAAATGTATAGTGAAATTATTTTAACTCATGTCAATTAAGAAAAGATTAAAAGCAGCCAAAAAAGGCATAACTTATAACATTGTCATCATTTGTAGCCAAATTTTCCATCTGCAAGACACCATTATTTTTAGTTAAAGGGACCCTCCCACCTTCAAAAAAGTTAATGAATTGGCATGAAAGTGATGTCCCTTGGTTCAGAAAGAGCGAAAACGAATATCTACCAAATTTCACCGAAAAATATTCACTGGTTTTCAAGATATTAGGCTTTTACTTTTGTTTACTTTTTGGGATCTCCCCTGTTACTAGCGACTTTATTTGGAAGCAATAATTTGGCAGCCTTAAAGTGCGGCAGACGTTGTGCGCAAAGCAGCGTATACCACCACGTGTTAACGATGGCTTTAGTCTAAGATTTAAAAATCGTTAGATCTCCGCTGACGTCACAAATTCTAAGGGGGCATTCCAATGCATTAGCCCCTTAGAATCCGAAAACTGCAAGTTTGAAATTCCATATCTTCGAATTAAAGCATTTTTCGATGTTGTGAGTACCCAAACCGGTATTTGCAGGCCATGGCCACCAATTTGGCTATCTCAACTCAAAACTAATGTTAAGGTGGGAGTGTCCCTTTAACTTGCACTTACAACAATAAACAATAAGAACAAGTGCGCTGTGCTTATCAGGAACTAAGCAAGCACTGATCTGGTATTTGTTTTTATGATGACATAACTATCTCCTTAAATGTGTTCAATAAACAAAGTAAATGAACTGTTGTGAATTGAAGATGACTACTAGCTGATTTAAATAGGGTGGTTTCTATAGATTTTTACAGAAGTCTACAAATGACCTCAAGCACAGAAAGAAAACAATTTTATCTCTATTTCAAGGACTGTATTCCTCAAGAATAATTCATTGGAATGGAATCTATAAATTTACAGGGTATGATAGCTAGGTATAAGGGCAAAGCTCTGAGTACACTAGTAGTCACACTGGTAGATCCAGAAGGGCTGTCTTTGTTGATGCAAGGGGGCATACCACATACCCCAAAACAATCACCAAATTCCAAAAACTAATCAGATTTCTAATTTCAATTTCTTATGTAAGCTGCTGTCAGATGTGCAGTTTAAAACAAACTTTCCCTTCTAAGAAGTGTCATGTTTCCATTTTATAACAAAGAAGCAAATAACAATTGAATTTGGGTGCTGCGAGGGAGCATTTACCTCAAATGCTTCCCCCCTGGATCTGCAAGTGAGTGTTCACTGGTAAACTCCCACACTTATTGGCTTTAGCAGAATATCCATTTTGCAATTTTTGGTTGTTTCATTGTTTTGTTCAAAACTGCCACTACAGCCTGCAAGCTTGTTTCTGTTTATAAAATAGGTAGGTATAATGTAGACATGGCACTTGGCAGGGTTACTTTATGAAAACAATTCAAATCATGGAGATGTAAATAATATTCAAATGCATTTGGGCAAAACTATCTTAAAATAAATGTTTTAACTTTTGCATAAAAGTGAACATAATTACTGTCTTAATTTTAAATAACTATTATCGACTTGGGCATCAGTTCAGTATCATCTTTCAATTTATATATTATGTGACATGTGCTGATAATCACATTTGCAATTTTAAACACTTAGAGGGTGGGGTGACATGACCATAATCTCATGAGAGGGAGTACTCACAGAATTCAGAAATATAAATTAAACTACCATAATTGCATAGTTGCTAGGAAAGTAGGTAAGTACATGCACACATACCTACTTTTCTTGCTTACCTACCTTCCTACCAAAGCCGGTTCCTGCCAAAGCTAGTCCAGTAGCTCAGTCATAGAGCGTTGGACTCCGTGTGGTGAGAGCACACGTTCCCAGTTACAACAGTCCGGGTTTGAAGTGTGACAGGCGCTTGACATTTATGAGCCTCCTGACAGGTATGGTTGTGGTTGGTGGCAGGCTGTAGCCAGGCGAAGTCAGTGAGGGAACCTGCAGTGTGCGGCTATGTGTGCACATTTAGCTTCAACTTTGGGCTCCCAATTCTGCCATAGAACTGGAAATGCGCAATCGGAGGGTACAGGGCAGGGTCAACTCAACAAGCTTCGCTTAGTGGGGACTCTGTCCTTGTGAATCGTTTCATTCAAAAGGTTTAGAATAAATCTTGAAAAAAAGATTTAACGTGCATTCGTTCAATATTGAAGACCTCCTGACTGGGATACATTACATGGGAGAATCAAATAACAGTTGCTCCTAAAAAGATTTCTGATTGTCCATATGCATTTCAATATGTACTCGAATCCAAATCCATTTTAAAAACTTAAAAAATATGCCTATCATACATCAAACAAGTCGTGGATATCCAGCTATGGCGCAACAGAGACAAAAATGGAGTTTCTTTTACAATAGAATACACAGTTTCTCTTGGAATATATTGGACGAAGCAAGTGATGAATTTCATTAGAAACGCTTCTCAACAAAATTCAACAATCAATTAAAACGCCTAATGAAAGCACTTCAACAAAAACACGCGGTCTATTCACTGCATAACCGGAACGTTTTACTTGTTTACAACACGCGAGGCCGCAGTCAGCTGATTAGCCACTAGTGTGTCTAAAATGCAGTCATTTTTTACAAATCAGCTTGAAGTTGAAGACTCTTTCATCCATGGTTGAAGTTATAATTTCCTTTTCGTTGTATTGTGAAGTTCTTTTTACAGTTTCTTTTACATCACACTCTATGAGCTTTCCTACGTTTTCAACCAATTATAGTCGCAATACTCTTTAAAAAACTGAATACACTGTTAAACAACTGACAACATTTGGCGGGTGTTTCAGAATAGGTATAAGGCGAAAATGCCCGCTAATATTTATTAAATATATTCACAGAGAAACGCAGACACATCTGGGAAACAGCGTGTACCAATGACACTGAAAAGTACATAGTATAATTACACGGGCAACAGAAACTCGCTCACAATAGCATCCAACAGATCTCTTGCCACACACTTGGGGAAACTCTCTAGTGCCCCGCGCGCCTGCGCTACATATCTGCACAGATCGGCACGAGTATCGCCCATGGCAGCACTGCTCAGCACAGCGAATCGCACCACCTGTTCTTCCTCAGGGCTCAGTCCTTGCTGCCACCGAGCCAGCCACTCGGGCTCTGTGTTCAACCACCGCGCCACGGGTAGCGCTGCAGGATTGAGTCGGCTCTCTGGAGCGCAGACGACCCCCAGGTCGGCGCGTATTTGAAATGCTAACGCTACACTGTCTCCTAGCGAGGCAGCTGATTTCATGACGTCATCACTCAACCGCGTTCCATTACGATCGCCCAATATCAGCACAGATTGGAGACCAGCCGCCAGCAGCCTGCCGTGTTTGAGGTGCTGCTGTTTTCGCCACTCACTCGGTCCAAAGTCTTCACTTGGTTCTTGCCTGCCAGCATCGTCTAACTTCCCCAGCAGGGATCCTTCGGTTTGTGCCGTCAGAGCGCTGGACAACAGCTGATGAGCAGCACCACATCGCAGCTCAGCCAGCGAGAATAAACCACTCGCAACCAGCAGGTCGCCAGCCAGAACCAGCGAACGGCCTGCGGCACCTACCTCGAGGCTGTTGTGCAACAGTCCTGCCACATGAAACTGTTCAACGATGTTGGCGAGGTGCATTTGATCAGTCAGCACCGGCTGGTCACCATTTACAGTAGAAGCCAGTAGAAGCAGTAGAACTGCACGAGGTTGACGCCTGTAAGCAGCAAGCTGAAGAACCGTTTCGGACAGAATGCTGTGGATTGATTCGGGCAACAGACTTCTGATTACCGCCTGGTTGCGGGTGGAAGTTAGGTAGCGGTTTCCAGCCTCCACGGCTTCAATCCAACTGGAAGACTGCCATGCGTCGTCAGTGGAAATTGCTGAGTCTTTCAGATCCGTCCAGATGTCAGAGTCAGACAAGCTGATGGAGGAGGATGGTGACTCGTGGACTCCATCTGAGAGACTACTCTCGCTGGCTGAAGACTCGTTGAGTCCATCTGAGGGACTCTCGATGATCTGTGATGGACTCTCACTAAGAGCAGCGGACAGATTCTCATTCACTCTAGGAGATAGTTTCTCACTAACTTTAGTTGACAAGTTTACACTGCTTGTGGTAGACGGAGTCCAAGTGTTGAGAACTGACGGAGTCTTACGAAGCACCGTTGATGAGCTCTTCTTGACAGCAACGGAAGGAGTCTCGAATGATGTGAATCCACCAATGTTAGCTGACGAAACATTGGTAGAAGCTTCTCTGGACGGGAACTCACTGATGTCGAGGGCACTTCCTCGAGCATCAGCTGACGGAGTTCCTTTATTCTCTTCTCTTGGTGGAACTTCACTGACATGTGACGTCACTCCTCTGACGTTCAGTGACGTCATTCCGGACACATCATTCACTGATGGAGTCCTTCTGACTGATGTTGTTTTCTTGACAGAGACTGGTGTCGTGTTGAGAACCGCTGGAGACGGATTCACATAGTTGAAATCCACTTCTGACGATATTGTCCCGCTGTTTCTTGCTGTCTGATTCCCACCACCATCTCTTGTCACCGTCTCCCTCATTTCTCCTCTTCTTTGCACCACATCTCTCAACTTCTCCACCACGGACGAGACACCACTAACCCTCACAAACTGCCTCACAATGACCGGTTGCGGACCCACCGATCGACCGCTAACCTGTGTCATCCCGACCGGATCCAAGATTCTCAGCAGTCTCAGAGGCGCGCCAAGCCGCGCCATCCTGCTGCGACGTCCGGCTGACGACTGAGCGCTGTCGCTCTGCTGTTGTCGCTCTCCCGCTGTCGTCAGTCGGGTGTAAATGGCGACACGACAGAGACGCACGGGCGGAACCGGTAATACTTTCTAAACTTGTGAATTGGATTACACGTATTGGGTATTGTGATACAAAACGATATTAGCCCTCGCCAGCACAGGGGGAGGGGGTGATGCAACCCCCCTGATAAGGTTTTTCGCAAATAACTCGCGGAAAAAGTGATTGATTGCGACGAGACTTTCAGTACCTTCGTGATAATCAATTTTACACCTACCCTAAAAATTTCATGGCCTTAACCCAGATGACCTTTTGACCTGTGACCTACTTTTCGAGACCATGTTTGGCCGGAATCGTGATTCGGCGTATGTCGGCTCGCATTAGCCGCGTGTTTGCAGTCTTTTCGTGGTGTCAAACGTACAAACATGTACCTGGCTTGATGTTGCCTCCATGCATTAGGGTGGATGTCAATGTCACCTGAAGGTCAGGTCAGATTATTGACCTTTGGTGTCCTCGGTCCTCTTTTTCGAGTGTGATATGTTTCTAGGCTAGTTTTTTATGCTGAATTCGACTTCAACCATTTGAACATTTACGAAGAAGGTATAGTGCGTTCGTAACATGTTACGAAGCTGTCAGAGGCGGTTGACACGTACTACGAATACCCGGCAGGACCCCTACTGGTTGACCTGACCTGACCTGAGCCGACCTGGCCTACATGCATAAAGACATCATATGTGAACAAAACTAACATGATATTCGTGATCAGCACCCCGAAAAACCTTATGGCAGCTACACTTTACGACGTTATGATAGGTCCCGATTTTCCCAACTTTTGGGCCATTGACCTGACCTGAAAGGTCGCCGATGACCTAGGACCTTAAAATTGAGATCATCGGCTTCTCCTCGTGACGGGCAACACGCTTGTTTTTTTCCGCGACGCTCTAGCTCGATCAGGGGCCAAACAAGGGGGGATCGTACCGCCCCCCCCCCCTTGTGCCGTCGAAGTACTCAAAATGGCCTGTGACGGCGAGGATTAATTAGATACTTTATCTTATGAGTGCCGTTGTACATAGACGAGTCGTATCAATAACTTATAACATTATTTATATCGCATTGGATGAAATAAAGGCTTTAGTAGCCATAGTATGTGTCCCGAAAGTAGCTAGTTGCCGTTTTCACGACGGGCTTTTCGGTGAGTGCACCTAATTTGGCCAAATCTGCACCTAATCTCTTTTACAGCAAATATCGTTATTTTATGAAAGTACATATTTCAGTGTTTTAATCGATGATACTCTCTGATAATATGACAAAGCAGGCAATAAGCAATTAGTACAACCCTAGCTGATAGCTACTAAGAGACACACTGAACCTAATTTGACCAAATCTGCACCTAATCCGCACCAAATTTGCACCAAATGTGTACCAGATGGCCGTCGTGAAAACGGCTATTAACCCGCGCCCTGCTGGGGGGGGGGGTGTTTGAACACCCCCCCTTGTGGTTTTTCGCGAATATCTCAAAAACGGCGGCGCGGAGCGCCGCCGTTTTTGGTACACCTTATCATACATCAATTCTACACATGTTGTGAAAATTTCAGACCAAGGTCATTCAAGGTCAGGTCACCAGGTCACTTGAAGTGACCTCACCTCATAAAAAGTTTCAATGTCTGTCATAGCTACACCGAGTGACCGATCGCTTTGAAACTTTCAGCGATCGCTAAGAGCAATAGCATGTACAAAATGTATATCTCAGAATTTTGATATCGATGACCTAAGGTCAGGTCAATTTTGCGACCTCCCCATTATAAGTCAATGGGAGAAAATTGAAATGCGCCTCTTTTGGACGAAAGACATTATAAACACTCCCAAACACCGAATTACAAGTGGTTTAGACACACTGAACATGAAAATGGTGTCCGTGACCCTTGTTTATGCCCTGAGGTCATCTTAGGTCACGAATGGTATCTATCAGTTTTTCGCAAATAACTTTTGATAGAGGCATGCTAGAGCGATGAAAACGCCTTAGATGTGTTCAGCTCGACGATACGGATCGACTGATATGCAACATGACCCTTTCCGGTCAGGTCATGACCTTGACCTGAGGTCAAATTTTCAAGTTGACCTTTCAAGGTCAAGTTATAGTTCATTCGATGCGTCTTGACGAGAGGAACACGATGCCGGTAAAAATAAGCTCGTACAGGGCTTGGGTCAAAAGTTATTGCAGAAAAACTGTTTCCGAAAAAATCGGCTATTTTTGCAGTTTTTGCCCCCTGCAGGCAAAACCGTTGACGTTAGGTCAAATCTGAGAGAATTACTCAGAAAGGGCGTTAATAGGGCTATCGAATGCGCTTTTCCGCGGCGCTGTAGCTCTATTGGTTCCCGAGTTATGCGTTGGCTTCTTGGAAATTTTTGACATTCGACCTGGAAATCGGCGAAATTTTGCCTTCAATGACCTCTGGTGACCTGACCTTTGACCTGACCAAAAAATTGACCGAAGTGATTTCGTCATTATTTTTGACGCTCTTTCGAACGCCGCCTTCCGCGTATCGCTACGTGGCCCAGGAGCCGAGTTACAAGGGGGGGTGTTCAAACACCCCCCCCCCAGCAGGGCGTGGAAATCCAGGACCCCCAGCCGGGCGCGGGTTAAAGCTCTACGAATAAATGGCAGGAATTGACGTTTGTCTTTTGTTTTTTTTCAAGGTTAATGTTTTAGTTTCCTCAATTCTCACATTCCCCTGCGGTTTTACAGACATCAAATACGGCGGCGCCGAGTGCCGCCGTTTTTGACAAACCTGTTTATGCATCTGTTCCGCACAGGCTGTAAAAAATTCAGACCCGGTCACTCAAGGTCAGGTCACCAGCTCACTTCAAGTGACCTCACCTAAGAAAAGATTAGAATGCTTGTCATATCTGCACCGACCGAACGATCACCTTACAAGTTTCAGCGATTGATAAGAGTTAGAGTTTATGCTAAATGTATATCTTGGAATATCTGTGACCTAGGGTCAGGTCAATTTTACGACCTCTTCATTATAAGTCAATTGGAGAAAATTGAAAGGCGCCTTGTTTGGACGAACGCGCTTCCAAACACTCTCAAACATCGTATTACACATAAAATCGACAAGGTAAACCAAAAAATGGCACCCGTGACATCTGCTAATGATTGATGTTCTGAGGCTATACCAGGTTATGCAAGGTCCCCATGAGCCTTTTTCGACAATAACTTTTGATAGAGGCACGCTAGATCGATGGAAAGTCTCGGATGTGTTCAAACCGACGATACGGGTCAAGTGATATGCAGCATGACCTTCTCCGGTCAGGCCATGACCTTGCCCTGTGGACAAATAATATTTCATTCGACGCGTCTCGACTAGCGAACACGGTGCTGGCAAAATAAATGTCGCCACTTCATTGAGACAAAATTTATTGCAGATAAACGTTTTTGATAAAAACAGCTACTTGGAGTTTTTGCCCTCTGGAGGCTAAGCCGTCGACCTGAGGTTGAATCTAAGGACATGTTGGCGAAAGAGTGTTAAAAAAAGAGCTGTCGAATAGGCTTTTCCGCGGCGCTGTAGCTCTATCATTTCTCAAGTTACGAGTTGTCAGTTTCCGAAATTGTTGAAGCTGACAAAATTTGACCTTTGATGACCTCTGGAGTCTGGTGACCTGATTTTTGACCTGACCTTAAAATGACAAAAGTATTTCCTTCATTATTTTTATTGCTCTTTCGAACGCAGCCTTCCACGTGTCGCCACGTGGCCCAGAAGCATAGGCGACGGAAGGGGGGGGGGGCACCGGGCACCTTTTGATTTTGGCATTTTAACATTAGCCCTATGGGCGTTGCATGGAAAGAATGGGACCAAAAGTCAGCAGTGCCCCCTCACCCTCAATTATTATTATTATTATTATTATTATTATTATTATTATTATTATTATTATTATTATTATTATTATTATAATTATTATTATTATTATTATTATTATTATTATTATTATTATTATTATTATTATTATTATTATTATTGTTATTATTATTATTATTATTATTATTATTATTATTATTATTATTATTATTATTATTATTATTATTATTATTATTATTATTATTATTATATTATATCGTTTATTCCACTAACCACGATCATCGGGTGGGCGTTACAGTTGAACTCGTTAATTGAAGGTGTTCCACCGCCACTGCCCCGGAGCCGAGTTAGAGGAGCGGGGGGGGGGGGGGGGTTCAGACCCCCCCCCCCCGGCCCAGCACGGTTGGAGCGGGTTAAGTAGGTACTTCAAGGTTGATATCAAAGTATCTTATCCACTTATAAAATCATTTGAATATTTGGATACCTATTCAGTTGTCCTTATTTACATTGTATTCACATTCGGATTGTATTAACATTGTTTCGGAAATTTCCCAAATCGACTATAGCTCCCGATGACAATCGACTTATTTCCTTATTCAGTAGATCGTAAAATGACATCACTATTGTAGCTCTGATGTTGATGTTACTCTCACTAATCACGATATAGGCGCATATCTACATGGACCGTTGAGCATGGTAAATTCGGTGCATGACATCACCTGAGCCGTGGAGGCGAGGTGATAGTTGAATAGCCTCGCCTGGGAGAGAGAGAGAGAGAGAGAGAGAGAGAGAGAGAGAGAGAGAGAGAGAGAGAGAGAGAGAGAGGAGAGAGAGAGAGAGAGAGAGAGAGAGAGAGAGAGAGAGAGAGAGAGAGAGAGAGAGAGAGAGAGAGAGAGAGAGAGAGAGAGAGAGAGAGGGAGCGAGGCGACAGCAGACTGGTGGGCTGAACGATGACGGAAGCCATTCCGCATTTCGCGGTACACTGCATAGCGAATGTGCTTGATCACGGCATTTACATTCCTCTTCACACCTCTGAGCTCATGCACTGTTTAAAGTTCATTGTTCGTGGTTTGTGTGTGTCCACTACTTCATTCACGTACGTGGCACCCCTAGTGAAAAAATCCTTAAGGACTGTCCTATGTATTTCTTAAGGACGATCCTTAACAAAATCCTTGTACGAAATTGATACACAATCCTTAAGGATTTTGTTAGAAATTCCTTAAGGATTCTGCGGAAAATCCGTAAGGATTTTTAGCTAAATCCTTAAGGATCTCTAGCAATGTCTTTAAGGACATTGGTAATAATCTTTAAGGACTTTGTGGTTTTTCCTTAAAGATTTGTAGCAAAATCTTTAAGGATCTTGGCGACAATCCTCAAGGATTTTGAGGCTCTTCCTTAATGAACGATATATAAATCCGTAAGGATCAAACCCTAGCAAACACATTTGTACGGTCTCTGGTGCTATATTTTTTACTTAAAACAAGCACATTTAGCCATTTTTCATTGCCAGGAATGGAGCAGCCGCCAACCACAGGCGACCGGGTATACATATATGGAGCTCTAGGCATTCGCAGGTTGCAGCTGAGGCTCCGAGAAATATAAGCCGAGGATTTCCGAAAAAACATATTTACATGAAGATAAGTCTACACTTTTTCGAGTCAGCCACGCTTCAGATATTATCACGTCACACGTCCTCGGCCGCCGCTCCTCCGCCATCCACATTCTACACATCTTGAGCGGTTGAGTCGCCCGTCGCCTGTCCAGTCTTGCATCCTGCGTTCCTGTAACAAGGCGGATATTCCTATGTAATAACAGTAATATACTGATCAACAATACCTACTCAGAGGCTCACGAATTCTACTCTTAGGCTTAGACTGCAGTCCCAGCCAAAGAATATTGGTGAGCCTTTGAGTAAATTCAGTTCAGTCATTTCCAGCTTAGATGCCTGTGTATGTTCATTTAGCAATGCATCACATATGCACCTACGTCCTACTACCCTGAATCCATTCTATTATACATATTTACATGGGCCTCGTTCCAAGGCATGACGCTAAAAGACGCTACCGGTAGTACTTTCATTTTCCGCAGCCAAATGAATGACGACGACGATCGCCATTAATTGAAGTGAACGTTTCAGCGCCGGTTTTTGTATCTATCAATGCAATAACTAGGATCAATTATCTCATTGATACACAGCATGGCAGAGACTTACATGGCCCGAAGAGGAGACGGCAGAGGGCACAACACACTCAACAGACTCGTCCGCATCCCGCGAGCGGTAGCGGCACAATGCGACAGGGGGACGCGCGGTCTCCCCTCTTGCCGGAGGCGAGGATCAGACCGCCCGCTGCCGCCCGTACAGTCTTTAAAACGGTCAGCGGTCGCTAAATTCCAGTCGGTACGGTCTCTGAAAGAGCACAGCGCAAACACTGTGGCACCGGTGGCACTAAGGCCATACGATACATGCATACTGTGGCACTTGGTTGAGATACCAATAGGTACTTTTTATCAGAACTATTCGTCTATCCGATTTGGAGTCTGGGTGAACCCAGCGTGGACATTTAGGTGACCATCCCAGCTGAATATTACTTCTGAGTTAAGATAGCCAAATTGTTATCCCTGGCTCACAATCACCGGTTTTGGCACTCGCAATATCGATAAATACCATAAATCGAAAATATTTAATTTCGAAGTTCAGCACAAAAGTGGGGGCAAGCTGCTCCCACTGCCCCCCTCGCCTCCCGGTTCCCGCGCCTATGATGATAGCGAACGCTGCTTTGGTCCGTCACAAAGTTTTTACATGCCGTATATGTCATATGGCTAAGAAATTATCGCATACGGAGCACGGAATAATAGTAGGGATGATTCAATCACTCCATAATGATTGACGTACTGGCTGCATCGGCTATCCTGAAGGATTAAGCGACACTAGCAAGTAGCAATTTCCTTACGGAATACTGAGCGATCCTTAAGGATACCAAACATCGCCCTAAAATCCTTACGGATCGGCGAATGCGTCCTTAAGGATTCAAGAGGGTCCGTAGAGTCCTTAAGGATTTCATATCTGATCCTTATGGGTCCTTATGGATCCTTAAGGATTGTGGGGATTCTGGCGAAATCCTTAAGGACTTTTTCACTAGGGACGTGCCTATGTTAGCACGTTACGGTGTGCTGGGTGGTCAGATGTTTGACGGATGATATCATTTCATCTGTAGGTACAGTGTGAGGAGACTTCTTGGTTTCTGAAGAAGTGCATTGGTATTTTCATGGCGTGACAACTGCGTACTGATCGAACTAGCTGTTTCGGGATAGTGGCATATTCAGTTGGTGATCAAATACCATACAGCATATGTTTAACGAGTTACAGGGTCAAGCGTCGTCGCTTTTCATCCGACCTGTGAAATAAAGATGTTTGTCTATTTAATGAAACATCTTAGGTAGCTCTAACATTTTGTATCTTAGGGAGCATTCCCATTATTGATCACTTTTGGATGGAATATATGGCCTGAGCTGAAAACATCATGATGCGATGACTTTGAGATGGAATATATGGCCTGAGAAAACATGATACGATCACTTTGATATGGAATATATGACCTAAGAAAACATGATGTGATCACTTTGAGATCGAATATATGGCCTGAGAAAACATCATGCGATCACTTTGAGATGAAATTTATGGCCTGAGAATATATATTACTGAACGGCTCTGGGAAAGAAAAATGGAAACCGAGGTCTTTAAAAAAAACTGTAGGCACGAGGCGTAGCCGAGTGCCGTAGATTTTTTGAAGACCGAGGCATGGATGAGATAATAATGAGTGTTATATCATCCATGACCGAGGTTTCCATTTTTCCTCCCAGAGCAAGTTCAATAAGATCCTATATACGGCCTTGAGTAAGATATTTCCCATACGTCGTTTAATATCTATTCAGAAACTCACAATTTAATTATTGAAATCACCTTTTTTAAGAGTTTTATCAAAAAATCACCAGAACTGTAGGTCATCAACCCGTGCCGGAAAACAGTGCAGGAAAGATCACGTGCAAATGTTTACCGCACGGCTAGGATAATGCTAAAGGGATATCTCGGCGTATGGGAAAACATCCAACCTCATCTCTCAACGTGGTGTCTCAAAACCGGCTCTGTTTCTTCCCCAGCACGCACACTTGTACTCACAAGAAAGTGGTCGAACAGGTCGGACTGCGAGTGATAACCTTGATAATCAGCGCTCTCGCCGTGTGTTTTCTGGGTCGGTTTGTGACAGTGACCACTGACCTAATTAGAACACAGGAGCCGATTGTTCTTCATTATACCTGCTCTCGGAGACACGGGCGTGGTTATAGGGAATGTCCGTGTAGGTACTTACGGCTCTCGAGAGATTAAGCGGTAGGTTTTGCACTTTTACATTTCCGGTACATCTCGGAAACTAATCGATCTACGATGAAGCCATTTTACACGATCATGGCTGGCTTGTGAACCAACAAGTAGATCGCATCTTCAACACTTAAAAGCTTAAGACGACGAAGATATAGCCTGAAGTGAACTAAATTTTCTAGGTGTAAAACCTACCGCTAAAACCCGCGAGACCTGTACGTCACTTTATCTACGCCCTTCTACGCATGCGTATGTATCAAATGTTAACATGGAAATACACATTAAACACGTGTTGTGTAGTATGTACGTAAACATTATGATGTGCAAAGTAAGTACATATTTGTAGGCATGAAATTTATCTCAGGGTGCTAGTAGCATCCTGATTTGCAAAGCTTGTTAGTCATGCTTTGCATCTCTATGAAAAGACCACTATAATACCACTATAACACAAAACACGTCTAGTAACTACATAGCCTGACGCAGAAACATCAAAGTCACAATATCAAAGATACGGTATATCATCTGGCTACAAGCAAGGCAGTAAAAGTTTGATTACCTAATCTTTCATCATCAGTGTATTATTGGCCAATGTAAAATGTGCCCATATTGTTTCATCTACTTGTCTAATTAAAATTATTTACGTCCCACGCTAGCACAATGTGTGTCCTCAGCATTACAGTAGGATACGTGTATTGTTTTGATCTATTTAGGTAAGTCCCCTTTCACCTGCCCTCTCTAACGATTTCATTCAAGACCTCTCTCTCTCTCTCTCTCTCTCTCTCTCTCTCTCTCTCTCTCTCTCTCTCTCTCTCTCTCTCTCTCTCTATCTCTCTCTCTCTCTCTATCTCTCTCTCTCTCTCTCTCTCCTCTCTCTCTCTCTCTCTCTCCTCTCTCTCTCTCTCTCTCTCTCTCTCTCTCTCTCTCTCTCTCTCTCTCTCTCTCTCTCTGTGTTCTCACTCCTTTTCCATTAGCCTCTCTTTCTCTCCGTTTTCTCTAGGTCTAACCAACCTCCTAATCGTTTGATGAAAAATATAGATATCTATAGTTTTTTTCTATATAATTTTCTTTATAGATATATATTTTCTTTATAATTTTCTTTATATATATATATATATATATATGTATATATATATATATATATATATATATATATATATATATATATATATATATATATATATATATATATATATACCGATATATAGGGTTCCTGAAATCACCATCCGAGTACATGACAATTTATTAGATATATATCACGATAACAGGTAAATCGAAACGGCTACAACACACTAGAGATAGCTTTCACAGTTCACACAAGGCCAGCGTTTACACACATTTGCTGTGACCAGTTTCTTTAGCTCAAGCACGGCCACAATTATAAAGCGAGACGTAAGTCGTACATATATCGAAACATCTGTAGTCAAGGACAGTATCTGCATAAAATGCACACACTTGTGCACATGCAAGCACAACAAGAAACGTTGGAATAAGTTGTTTTAAAATGGGTGTTTCTGATCAATGACTGAAACAGAAATGGTTTCAACTGTGTGCCATATGTATATTCTTGAAGTCATGGCTATTAGCTATACATAAAAGGCTGGACTACCTATCCAACAGTCACTTCTTACGACTGTATATTGAGTGAGGGAATCAAATTTCAGTGCAACCGATACTGTCAGCATATATGACAAAATCTGACCAAGACAAAATAATGACAGCGATCTAATACGCTCATTTCTCATATGCAATTACCGAGGCAAATAAAGGCCTAAATAGATGACATTTTCAGCACAAAACATTGACACAATAAATGTAACAACATGCCGTTCGTAGCTACCGATATATAAAGGCCTGGTATCACAATGCAGCTAATTATCACATCACTCATCACGAGCATATCCAGCACTTTGTCTATATGCTGTCGTTATGTCTACATGCATAACGACAGTGTTTTGAAACTTGCCAGCGTTTATGATAAGGCCGACGTCCTGATACACTCTAAGGTGTATTCGGGCTTAGGTTTAACCCTAAGATGCATGTAAAGACCGTATATAGCCAACTAAGGTGTATATCTACGGTGTATTAACTATAGACGGTATACACCCAAAAGGTGTATGCATAGACCGTTACACCAAACTAGGATGTAACCGGTGTATCGATAGACGAAATACACCCTTCTAAGGTGTATCGGGCCCCTCCCCATCCCCCTCTAACAGTCTGCTGTTCTCCGTTGGACTGATATTCCCATAATCTGTAGAGAGAGACCGCCTTCCACCAGACGCTTGACGCTTGGATGGCATCGGGGTCCCCTTTGTCGGCCACTGGCTCTGTTCCTGGAGCTTCTGGACACGCTGCAGGAACAGGCCTGGAATGAATGAATGAATGAATGAATGAATGAATGAATGAATGAATGAATGAATGAATGAATGAATGAATGAATGAATGAATGAATGAATGAATGAATGAATGAATGAGTCAATGAGCTGATAAGTGAAACACATGACATGTAAGACATGAATGAATGAATGAATGAAGTTTGGTAGGATTGACAAACGGCATCATTTTGCATACTATGTAAAGAAGGCATAGTGAAGCAGTGTAGGTGTCTGCATGATACTAAAACACGCCAAAAATGACCAACAGTATTTTGGTTACATTACAAACAGCATATGTGGTTTCAAAATATTGTAAAAATGAATCCTTACTTTCTCACCTGTCTTAGCCGTCGTCTCTTTCCCCTTGAACCTGGCCACCGCCTGTACCGGTTTCCACGGCACTGCGGCGCCCTCAGAACGATGTCTGCGGGCGCCCATGACGGCCCCGGCGCCCGCGGCGCCCTCAGGGTGCACCAGGGCGCCGCCGCCCCAGCGGAGCAGCAGCTCTCGGGCGCGAGCGCGGTCCCTTTTTCGACGGAACCAGATTATTTCGGCAGCCAGGATGGCTACACTGATGGCCACGCCTACACCGAGAGCCGTGAAGGCGGTGAAAACGGTGGGTAGGCCGGCAACCTGTGGAAGAGATAGGGGGAGATTGCCATTGAGTGGCAGCTTGCAGGGAAATGGGGGAGACAGATCGACTTAGACTAGCTGCCTGTGAAGTGTGATGTAAAGATGGGGGAGGATGGCTTATGTGTTAATTAATATGTAAGGGGATTAGATATTGTTAATTGCACTACACCTTTTTACACTCAACTTAAAATAAGTCACACTCAAATTAAAAAAGGTCAAATTCAAATTAAAAAAGGTCACAATCAAATTAAAAAAGATCACACTCAAATTAAAAAAGGTCACATACAAATTAAAAAAGATCACACTCAAATTAAAAAAGCTCGCATTCGATTTAAAAAAGGTCACATTCAAATTAAAAAAGGTCACATTCAAATTAAATCTGTATTTCGTTTACCCTTTTCCAGCCATATATTTTGGCAACCGCTTGGCCGATTCATCAGCGGTCTGGAGCATCAGATAGCCCTATCATTTTAAAAACTGAATGGCTGTTTTGATGTATCCGGGTAACCGTCCCGACGCGTGGATCTCTCTCAAATGCCAAATCAGGAGCGTTTAACCCTCGCCGGACCTATTGGTTTTCTACATACGCGCCGGCCGAGGGGGGGGGGGGGGGGCGGGTACGACCCCCCCCCCCTCGCCGTTTCGCCCCTGGTGGAGCTAGCGCGTCGCGAAAAAAACGAGCGTGTGCGCCGTTACGAGACGCAGAGATTGGTACCCGATTTTAAGGTCCTAGGTCAACCGGTGACCTCTGAGGTCAGGTCAAGTGCCCCAGGGTACGGTTCAGTTTTTGGTGAATAACTTCGCAAAAAACGGCCGCAGAGCCGCGATTTTGGCAGCATCGTGTTCGCCTTGCTCAGGCGCGTCGAATGATATACTTTTTGTTCGGGTCAGGTCAACTTAGGGTGTTGACCTCAGGTCAATGTCAGGTCAGCACCCCCAGGTCACGAAGTTGGTCGAAAGAGGTCATGTCGCATATCATTCGATTCGGCAGGTCTTCCTGAGTCCATTGGTGGCTTTCCCGACTCGCTAGCTCAATTTGATCGGGAGTTATTGACGAAAAACTAATATGACCTTGATGACGTCATAAATGACGTCACGGAAAGTCAACATTGCAAAAGTGACGCATCTAACCTTGCAAGGAGTGCATCAAATCACGATTATGTGTGCTTGAGATAGTTGGAGATCGCTCCCGGCGCCAGAATAGCAGTTTGAATTTTTCCCCATTGACTTATAATGGTGAGGTCACGAAAATGACCTGACCTCATATGACCTTTAGGAAAAATCCGAGATATACAAGTTGTGAGACTCATAATGGATACTAGATCCTGCAAGTTTCATTTCCCTGTGACATCTCCTCTGGCAGTGAGGGCGTTGCGAAGTTGCGACATCTGAAGACCGTGCAGAGGTTCACTTATGACGTCATAGGTCAGTGACCTGACCTGACCCAAAAATGCGGTTGGTGTCAAAAGATGCGGCTTGGATAAAAGGTCAGGTATGCCAAGTTTCAGCTCTCTATCGCCAGCGTGTTCGGAGCTATCGCGAAAAAACCCTATGGGGGGGGGCGGCACCCGCCCCCCCCCCTCGGCCGGCGAGGGTTAAATGGCTTCGCTCACAAGTCACATATCTTTGCAAGGATTGGAACGATTATTATGAAACTCATGGCTTGTATAACTATTCTATTTTACTTGCCTATATGGGTCCCATGTGGCAATAAATTATCATGTGTCACGGTCGGGGTGCTGTTGCACGTGCGCATGTGTGGGACCCGCTTATGTATCTCAAGAACAACAAGGCCGATTGCACTCAGAGATGTTACACAGATGGGGACCGGCTGTCTGGGTGATTTTAGCAAGTCAGTTGCTGTCTCATTTTGCACATGTGCACGTGTTGAGACGAGTTTTGCATATAAAGAACGGTTAGGCCGATGGGACTCAAAGTTCACATGCCGCTAGGGACAGGTTGTTTTGGTATCCCGTTGATTTCAGTTAGGGTCAGCACATGCGCAGCGCAGAGTAATCTGAGTATCCACGGTACACTTAACTTATATGTGCTCGATGTGTGTTCATTTAGCCCTGTGGGTGTTTGGAGGCTGGTAGGTATATGTAGTGCTCTGTGCGTGCACGTGCGCATATGCAAAGTGAGACCCTAACTGACATCAACGGGATAGGGGATACCCAAATAGCTGTCCCTAGCGGCATACGGGCTTTGAGTCCCATCGGCCTAACCGTTCTTGATATGCAAAATTCATCTCAACACGTGCGCATGTGCAAAATGAGACAGCAACTGACATGCTACTCACCCAGACAGCCGGTCCCCATCTGTGTAACATCTCTGAGTGCAATCGGCCTTGTTGTTCTCGAGATACATAAGCGGGTCCCACACATGCGCACGTGCAACAGCACCCCGACCGTGACACATGGTAATTTATTGCCACATGGAACCCATAGAGGTAAGTAAAATAGAATGTTATACAAGCCATGAGTTTCATAATAATCGTTCCAATCCTTGCAAAGATATGTGACTTGTGAGCGAAGCCATTTAAACGCTCCTGATTTGGCATTTGAGAGAGATCCACGCGTCGGGACGGTTACCCGGATACATCAAAACAGCCATTCAGTTTTTAAAATGATAGTGCTATCTGATGCTCCAGACCGCTTATGAATCGGCCAAGCGGTTGCCAAAATATATGGCTAGAAAAGGGTAAACGAAATCAGGGGCGTAGGATCCTATACAGTTGGGGGGGCTTCAGCCCCCCCCCCAACCTCCTGGTCAGCCCCCCCAACTTGCCAGGCAGCCCCCCCAACATTATAAAATATCGACAAATTAAAGAAAGCTCAACTTGGCAAAGTTACAGTTTTGGGTAGTAGTAAAGCAGGCGTCACACTTCTTTTTGCAACCAAGGAGATGCGCTATAGGTTAGACTGTAGGGTGTAGGTTTTAGATTTTAGGTGCTAGATTTTAGGTTGTAGGTTGCAGGTTTTTGGTTGTAGGTTGTAGGTGAGTTTAGGTCAGGTTTGGTAAGGTTTGGTCCGATTAGAAAGCATCTCTGGAGTCCGGGTAAAGCGCCTCTCTGCTTTACGACTAACTACCCAATTTTGGCCTTAAAACTAACTGGGGGCTTTGAAAATGTGCATTGCAATGGAGAAAGTAAATCAAATTTATAAAATGACTTTCGAGTCATTTGAAAGAACATACTAGCAAAACAAAACCAGGAAGGTACACATAAAAATCAACTGTGGTTTTAGCAAGCCTGAAATAATCAATTGGTCAGCATGTTAGGACACCAGTACAGCAGGCGTCACCAAGCAACTTCGGTTGCGGTATTTTACAAGAACGGTTATCTTTATATATTTATGTGGGTTATCTCACCCAAGGCCATCTATAGATCTCACCTCCCGAACGTTGTCACACCGTTTTGGTAACAAGACTAATAAAATAGAGGTGAAATCAAGGCCGGTGAAATATCGTCAGCTGATTATGTTTATGATTATGTCAAATTTTTAAAATGATAACGTCATAATGAATAAAAATAAATTGGCATTATCTTAACCCTCGCCCGTAAACGGCGATCTGCCACCTTCGCCCATGCAGGGGGGGGGGGGTTGGTGCGACCCCCCCTTGGCGTTTGAAAACGGAGCGTCGTAGAGCTTATCGGAAACGACCAACGGATTGCTCTCGCCGAGATCTCGCGATTGGTGGTATATTTTTTGGTCCTAGGTCAACATTTGACCTACTTTTGACCGGTCAAAGGTCAAATTTTCGGAAAAATAGACTTTTTTCAACTTTCCGCGGCGATTGCGGCAAAACGGTGGGAGATATCGACTTGAAACCTTCACTATCGTGTTCCTTGATCAATTCTCTATCGTTTGGTATGTATTTCGTTTCCCTAGCTCTAAAAATGGCGCGTTGGGAGCGCCGGAAGTCGGCAAGGTCACAGTCGGCGGCAGAAATTCGAAAAATCAAAATTTAAATTTTTGAAATCTGATTGTATTTTTGGATTTGGGAGGTCCATTTGCTCCCTATAGAAGCTAATATTGCTGCATATTCCCATTGAGGTGACAAGAATTAGCAAAATAGTGGTTCGGGCGCTTTTCAAAAATAGTACCGGACGCTGTTCCTCTTGTGACGTCATAGCTCCGTGACCTGACCTGACTCGGTCAAATTTCTTATACCATATGATAGCCAATACTTGCCCCAACATGCATGGGAAGTTTCATCACGATCCATCACTCGATGTCCGTACCACCGGCAGGAAACCTCGGGCGTTGGCACTCAGTTTGTGAAAATCCGGCCGGAGGCTGTACCTCTTATGACGTCATAACTCCGTGACCTGACATGACCCGATCAATTTTTTTTCAGCAAAAGATGCGCAAGATTTGCCCCATCAGGTACCCAAAATTTGGCGGCGCTGCGCGCAGCCGTTTTTGCACTATTTCCGAAAAACCTCAGGGGGGGGTTGCACCAACCCCCCCCCCTACATGGGCGAGGGTTAAAAGGATTTGGTGGAAAAAAATTGCACATTCACTAATTTTTAACTGTTTTTCATCTTTTTTTTCCAAGATATCTCTAATGTCTCGCCTTCAGAAAAAAGCCAAATCCTTTTTACGGAATTTGACGCCATCGGAGACATTATCAGCTGACGATACAGCACAAAACTTTGCCATGTTACTTCTATGCGTGCGTTCGGCATCCGGATGATCAGGGAAAATTATCCGGGATCAGCGATAATTATCGGGGATTACGTTCGGTATCGCGATAACGAGACATGTTGAAGATAGGCACTCACCAATAATTTTCCGGCCGAGAATATCCAAACGATATTTTCCGGATGCCGAACGCACGCTAAAGGCCGCCCCACACCGGACCTCGCATGCGGGTTGCGAGTTTTTGGGTTTTCGGGTTTCTTCAAAATAAAATAATACAATCTAAGCTGAGTGACCCACACTACCATCTAACAAGCGAGTCTGCATGTTTTTAGCTTGCAAGCGACCTTGCATCGCATTCCAAAAGTTGATTTTGAGTCAACTTTCGATTTTCCTCGCTGCGAGGTCTGCGAGTTCTGCGAGGTTTGCGGGTTTTTCGTTGGAGTCGAATTTTGGTTCGTTAATTTGCGCTGGTATTGCGACTATATGTAAGTTTCTGAAGGTGTACCGGCTTCCCTGCATTCATGAATTTACCATAAGGTAGCGGTCTAATCACTCTATGAATTAGTATTATGCTCGCAAACTCAAAACCCGCAAGCCCGCAACCCGCATGCGAGTTCCAGTGTGGGGCGGCCTTAGGCGGCGCAGAAAGCAGAAAAACGCAACAAAACAAAGGCACGACACTTGACGGCTTCGTTTCGTTTGTTTAGGGGTGGGTGCAAGCCGGCCATGTGGGTGGAACTCGGACGGTAGGACGAACGATGAGGACAATTGTTCAGGGACGTACCCAAGATGGACGGGGTGCCCCACCCCCCTCGGGGTTTTCAGGAGGCCCCGTGGGCCGAAGGCCAAGGAGACCAAAATCACGTCGGAGGCGAAAGAAATTCAAGGGAATCCCAAAAATCACGTCAGGATATTCAGGGCCTCTGACCAGCCTGACAGCTAGGGTCTTTCTTACTTCCTGGGGCCTCCTGTGAATAACTGCTAGTGTCTGTGTCTGACCGCTAAGGCCCCTCTGACTCCTCAGTAGAGAGGAGGCCCTGCCCCTCTGTAAGAGGAGGCCCCTCTGTAGAGAGGAGGCCCCTTTAGAGAGGAGGCCCTCTGTAGAAAGGAGGCCCTCTGTAGAGAAGAGACCATCTGTAGAAAGAAGGCCCTGTGTAGAGAGGA
The DNA here is from genome assembly GCF_019059575.1 of Amphibalanus amphitrite. Taxonomy (NCBI): domain Eukaryota; kingdom Metazoa; phylum Arthropoda; class Thecostraca; order Balanomorpha; family Balanidae; genus Amphibalanus; species Amphibalanus amphitrite. Next base: position 112,085 of record NW_024882655.1, on the reverse strand, counting down.
GGCCCTCTGTAGAAAGGAGACCGCCTGAAAGCAGAAGGCCCTCTGAAGAGAGGAGGCCCGCTGTAGAGAGGAGGCCCTCTGAAGAGAGGATGCCGTCTGTAGAGAGGACTCCCTCAGTAGAGAGGAGGCCGGAGGCCCTTTGCAGAGATGAGGTCCTCTGTAGAGAGGAGGTCCCCTGTAGAGACTAGAGAGGAGGTCCTCTGAAGAAAGGGTGCCCTCTGAAAGAGATAAACCCTCAGTAGAAAGGAAGTCCTCTGTAGAGAGGAGGCCTTCTGTAGTTGATAGGCCCTGTGAAAAGAGGAGGCCCACAGTAGAGAGGTGGTCCTCTCTAGAGAGGAGGTCCCTCTGTGTTTTGATTTTTTTTTTTTGCAAATTTGTGTACGTACAGGTAGGTCAAGTCAATACTAGGCCGTGACTGTAATTACACCAACCAACCGTGTCAAATTGAATCGGAATTCATATGTGTACTGTGGAGTGTGAAGGAACTCCGGCTTGTACTACCATACTAAAAGAGTTGTAAAATTTGTGATTTGGAGCAGTGTTTTGACAAATGCTTTTGCAAATTTTCTCGGCGCTCCGCGCCTCCGATTCATACACCAATCAATAAGAAAGGTAACTGTAATAACACCAACGTCCAACCGTGTCAAATTGAATCAAAATTCCTTTAAGTGTATAGTCGTCTACAGAATGATGTTCCACTCCTCAGAAGCTATCAGTTGACTGGAGCGCTAGTTGTGCCGTTTATCACGCAATTAAACGCCTGTCGATTGTGAGCATTAGGACAAAGTTATAATTTGTGAACTCAGCCCGTGTGATGCGGCACAGCCTACCACTCCAGGCAAATATTTGCCTGTGAAAAGTGGAACATCATTCTGTAGTCGACTACCTAAACTGTTAAGGAACTCCGGCTTGTACTAGCATACTAAAAGGGTCGTAAAATTTGTGTTTTGGAGCTGTGTTTTGACAAACGTTTTTTTTTTTTGCAAATTTGCGCAGCGCTTCGCGCCGCCGGTTCGTTAACAGGTCAATAAGAGAGATCGCTACTGTATGCTACTAATGCATTAGGCTAAAAGTGCGGTTACAATATCAACTTCTGGGTTTTTAAGTCGGTTGATACGCCCCCCCCCCCCAGTAAGAAATCCGTGGCGACGCACTTGTATAGGTGGATTTAACTTAACCCGCGCCCTGCTGGGGGGGGTGTGTTTGAACACCCCCCCTTGTGGTTTTTCGCGAATATCTCAAAAACGGCGGCGCGAAGCGCCGCCGTTTTTGGTACACCTTATCATACATCAATTCTACACATGTTGTGAAAATTTCAGACCAAGGTCATTCAAGGTCAGGTCACCAGGTCACTTGAAGGGACCTCACCTCATAAAAAGTTTCAATGTCTGTCATAGCTACACCGAGTGACCGATCGCTTGGAAACTTTCAGCGATTGCTAAGAGCAATAGCATGTACAAAATGTATATCTCAGAATTTTGATATCGATGACCTAAGGTCAGGTCAATTTTGCGACCTCCCCATTATAAGTCAATGGGAGAAAATTGAAATGCGCCTCTTTTGGACGAAAGACATTATAAACACTCCCAAACACTGAATTACAAGTGGTTTAGACACACTGAACATGAAAATGGTGTCCGTGACCCCTGTTTATGCCCTGAGGTCATCTTAGGTCACGAATGGTATCTAACAGTTTTTCGCAAATAACTTTTGATAGAGGCATGCTAGAGCGATGAAAACGCCTTAGATGTGTTCAGCTCGGCGATACGGATCGACTGATATGCAACATGACCCTTTCCGGTCAGGTCGTGACCTTGACCTGAGGTCAAATTTTCAAGTTGACCTTTCAAGGTCAAGTTATAGTTCATTCGATGCGTCTTGACGAGAGGAACACGATGCCGGTAAAAGTAAGCTCGTACAAGGCTTGGGTCAAAAGTTATTGCAGAAAAACTGTTTCCAAAAAAATCGGCTATTTTTGCAGTTTTTGCCCCCTGCAGGCAAAACCGTTGACGTTAGGTGAAATCTGAGAAAATTACTCAGAAAGGGCGTTAATAGGGCTATCGAATGCGCTTTTCCGCGGCGCTGTAGCTCTATTGGTTCCCGAGTTATGCGTTGGCTTCTTGGAAATTGTCGACATTCGACCTGGAAATCGGCGAAATTTTGCCTTTAATGACCTCTGGTGACCTGACCTTTGACCTGACCAAAAAATTGACTGAAGTGATTTCCTCATTATTTTTGACGCTCTTTCGAACGCCGCCTTCCGCGTATCGCTGCGTGGCCTAGGAGCCGAGTTAGAAGGGGGGGGGGGGTGTTCAAACACCCCCCCCCCCCCCAGCAGGGCGTGGAAATCCAGGACCCCCAGCAGGGCGCGGGGAGCCGAGTTACTTATAACGATAAAGCTTCATCTTAGAAGCGGCGAAGACGAAATGCCTTTTGATCTCGACATACTCGCTCCCCCTCCTCCGGTCGTCAGAATTCATCCATCAGACCCGGCATGTCAGCCGACCTGTAACCCCCCCCCCCCCCACACACACACACAAAAACGTTCGCCTAGACCCTCCCTTGCCCTCTGTAGAGAGGAGGCGCCCTGTAGAGAGGAGGCCCCCGGGATCCTCCGCCCCCCCCCCCTTGGCCAAATCCTAGGTACGTACGTGCCTGCAATTGTTTCGTGCATTTTGAGAGTATTCGTGTGGCTACACGACCTACAACTTTAAAAACAAAATTATGCTTCCAATGCTATGCAGAATGTGGGGGTTTTGCGAAATACTACAACATAAATTGTTCTGTCACTGTCCTGTTTTACCGATCACAATCCGCCTAATTTGTTGATACCGCTATCGTGGCCCTAGAAGTAGTCGAGGAGGTCCGTGAAACAGACAAAAGGGAGCCATTAAACAGTCTACAATCTTGACACAAAAATTTGACCCTTCCGAAATGAAGTGGGTGATTGGTGAAAAATGAGTACCTAGATTTTAGGAAAGTGCAGGGGTACCTCCAAGGAACCCCTGAAACAGTTTGCCAAACTAGGGGATAGGAATCTAAATACTGAATCAATCAAGAAATTGAATCTCTCATCAGCCTTAAGGATAAGAAGAGCATACATATACCGTTTTAGTGGCATCACTTTGCATTTGAAAAGGGCGGGAACATACACTGCATAAATGTAGTTGCAAAACGTTGAGCCGGAATATAAATACCTACGCCTTATCTTATAAGCCTGAACTTGGATCCAGGGGGAGAAAAAGTCATATCACTCAAGTCATAGACCCGCTTTTCACCACCATGGTCCACGCTCCCTCCCCCCCCCCGGTCAACACCTTTTCCACTGCTGTTTCCCCCCCCCCCCCGCTCAGCACCTTTCGTCGCCGCCCCACCGGCGTCCGGGGTTCAGCCCCCCCCCCCCCAACCTATTTTGCGATCCTACACCCCTGAACGAAATACAGTTTTAATTTGAATGTGACCTTTTTTAATTTGAATGTGACCTTTTTTAAATCGAATGTGAGCTTTTTTAATTTGAGTGTGATCTTTTTTAATTTGTATGTGACCTTTTTTAATTTGAGTATGATCTTTTTTAATTTGATTGTGACCTTTTTTAATTTGAATTTGACCTTTTTTAATTTGAGTGTGACTTATTTTAAGTTGAGTGTAAAAAGGTGTAGTAACAACTGTATTTACTCTATTTGAAGGAATTAAATATGCTTGGGTAGTATTGTTTCGTAGCTAATAAGGATTAGTGAAACAGCTGGCAACCTGTTCAATAAATTATTCAAAGGTATTCCCAGCATGTCATTATGTCCAATTTAATAAACCGAGCTACCCGCTCTTCACTTATACAGTCTTTGAAAATAAATAGTTACCTACCTAGACTACGGAGTGACATGAGTAACCATTTAATCTGTTTTAACCAAATTTGCCCACTTGAGTTGACTCTCTTGACCCACTCCCTTGAGTTGACCTGAGCCGAACACCCACTCACTGAGTTTTTGAGCCGGTAACTCACCACCTATCCTGGACTCTTGACTCGCGAATCGTTCACTGACTATCCCCAACTCCTAAACCGTCTACTCATCGTTCTGAGTTCCTAACTCACTAAGTCACTAACTCACCACCTCGTTGAAGTCTAACTCACTAACTCACCACATCGTTGGAGTCTAACTCACTAACTCACCACCTCGTTGGAGTCTAACTCACTAACTCACCACCTCGTTGGAGCCTAACTCACCAACTCACCACCTCGTTGGAGTCTAACTCACCACTTCGTTGGAGTCTAACTCACTAACTCACCACCTCGTGGAAGTCTAACTCACTAACTCACCACCTCGTTGGAGTCTAACTCACTAACTCACCACCTCGTTAGTCTAACTCACTTACTCACCACCTCGTTGGAGTCTAACTCACTAACTCACCACATCGTTGGAGTCTAACTCACTAACTCACCACCTCGTTGGAGTCTATCTCACTAACTCACCACCTCGTTGGAGTCTAACATAACTCACTAACTCACCACCTCGTTGGAGTCTAACTCACTAGCTCACCACATCGTTGGAGTCTATCTTACTAACTTACCATCTCGTTGGAGTCTAGCTCACTAACATATCACCTCGTTGGAGTCCAACTCACTAACTCACCACCTCGTTAGTCTAACTCACTTACTCACCACCTCGTTGGAGTCTAACTCACTAACTCACCACATCGTTGGAGTCTAACTCACGAACTCACCACATCGTTGGAGTCTAACTCACGAACTCACCACCTCGTTGGAGTCTAAGTCACTAACTCACCACCTCGTTGGAGTCTAACTCACTAACTCACCACCTCGTTGGAGTCTATCTCACTAACTCACCACCTCGTTGGAATCTAACTCACTAACCCACCACCTCGCTGGAGTCTAACTCACTAAGTTACCATCTCGTTGGAGTCTAACTCACTAACTCACCACCTCGTTGGAGTCTTGACACTGGTCGCCCACTGGCACGTAGGTCCACTGACGATCTAACCGGTCCAGGATTCCTCCCTCGTCCAGTCTGCTCAGACTGGGAACAGGACGAGCTCACTGGTTATGGGCCTGTTTCAGCGCCTCCAGAAACCTCCAGACAGCTCCAGAAAGCTCTAGAATCCTCCAGAGAGCGTTCCAGCGCCTCCAGAAGGCTCCAGAAAGCTCTCGCCAAGGCTCCAGAAACCTACAGTAGCCTCCAGAGAGTTGGGAGGTCCAAATTTCTCTGGAGGCTCTGGTCTACAATTATGGCGCACATGTGCCAAACACGAATGTAAACAAAGGACTTTTGACTGATTATTTTACAACTTGAATGTAAAGAAAATTACATTGCTATAATTTTGTTAATCTTTCTTAACAAAACTGAAAACAAATTTTGCGTTTCAAGAGAGAACAATCGTCATTCTTTTGGTATCCGTGATGCCAATCTCCAGAAATCTCCATATTCAGATATTTAGATATTCGAATATTCATATATTTCTATACCTATTCAGATATTCAGAGCGAGTTCACTGATCATCAGTACAGCCGGGTCAATATTCAGATATTCAGATAATCACAACGAGCTCACTGGTCATTAGCACTGCCTAATCAATATTCAGATATTCAGATATTTCGGTATTCAGATAATCAGAACCGGAGCTCACTGGTCATCAGCACCGCCTTATCAACATTAAGATATTCAGATATTCGAATATTCATATATTTCGATATTCAGATATTCAGAACGATTTCACTGATCATCAGCTATACAGGCCTGTTACATGCCTGTTCAATATATCTACTGTGTTACTTACTGATAGTTGAAGAATATCCTGTAGGGTGAGTTATTTTGCAGTGCCATTGCGAGCACGGGTGAAAACTGTTCAGCTCGAAAACTGAACAGGCTACAGTCTTCAGCTCCTGAAAAAACGGGTGACGCCATCTTTGTTTACTCTTCAGATAGTACCGCAAGAGTTCGATAAATGTAATGAAATATCGATAATGAAAGCAATCATGGTAATAGGAAATAATCAACACATCCTTGCATATGTTGTTTTAAAGTCATTTTTTCCAGGAAATTAGTTATGTATAGTCACTTTTCGGATTATTCTCTGGGATAATAATATATAACTCACAAGTCCACAAGTGAGTTATATATTATTATCCCAGAGAATAATCCGAAAAGTAACTATACATAACATCCTTGCATATTAACCCGCGCCCGGCTGGGGGTCCTGGATTTCCACGCCTTGCTGGGGGGGGGGGGTGTTTGAACACCCCCCCCCCCCTTGTAACTCGGCTCCTGGGCCACGTAGCGATACTCGGAAGGCGGCGTTCGAAAGAGCGTCAAAAATAATGACGAAAACACTTCGGTCAATTTTTTGGTCAGGTCAAAGGTCAGGTCACCAGAGGTCATTGAAAGCAAAATTTCGCCGATTTCCAGGTCGAATGTCGAAAATTTCCAAGAAGCCAACGCATAACTCGGGAACCAATAGAGCTACAGCGCCGCGGAAAAGCGCATTCGATAGCCCTATTAACGCCCTTTCTGAGTAATTTTCTCAGATTTGACCTAACGTCAACGGTTTTGCCTACAGGGGGCAAAAACTGCAAAAATAGCCGATTTTTTCGGAAACAGTTTTTCTGCAATAACTTTTGACCCAAGCCTTATACGAGCTTACTGTTACCGGCATCGTGTTCCTCTCGTCAAGACGCATCAAATGAACTATAACTTGACCTTGAAAGGTCAACTTGAAAATTTGACCTCAGGTCAAGGTCATGACCTGACCGGAAAGGGTCATGTTGCATATCAGTCGATCCGTATCGTCGAGCTGAACACATCTAAGGCGTTTTTATCGCTCTAGCATGCCTCTATCAAAAGTTATTTGCGAAAAACTGTTAGATACCATTCGTGACCTAAGATGACCTCAGGGCATAAACAAGGGTCACGGACACCATTTTCATGTTCAGTGTGTCTAAACCACTTGTAATTTGGTGTTTGGGAGTGTTTATAATGTCTTTCATCCAAAAGAGGCGCATTTCAATTTTCTCCCATTGACTTATAATGGGGAGGTCGCAAAATTGACCTGACCTTAGGTCATCGATATCAAAATTCTGAGATATACATTTTGTACATGCTATTGCTCTTAGCAATCGCTGAAAGTTTAAAAGCGATCGGTCACTCGGTGTAGCTATGACAGACATTGAAACTTTTTATGAGGTGAGGTCACTTCAAGTGCCCTGGTGACCTGACCTTGAATGACCTTGTTCTGAAATGTTCACAACATGTGTAGAATTGATGTATGATAAGGTGTACCAAAAACGGCGGCGCTCCGCGCCGCCGTTTTTGAGATATTCGCGAAAAACCACAAGGGGGGTGTTCAAACACCCCCCCAGCAGGGCACGGGTTAATTTTAAGTGTATATAAAATAGGTATGTACTAAACATTATACAAATAGCTTAGTTGTAGGTACATAATATCCACTTAAAACGCGTCAGCAGGACGAAACAATTTGAATGATCATAATGATTAAAAGCAGTCGTTAAAAGATAACTTTACTAAGCTAACTAATGGATATTTACCCGTGTAAAATTTGAAGAAGGCCAGCTTATCGTCTGTTTTCATTCTTTGCTGTATGACGTCATCATCTGACATCACTTCCACGTGCTTCTCGAAAATCCGCTGAAGGGTTCTCTTATTAGCAGTCTGTACGAAAGGATGTTTATTAAGTCCCCTTTTCCAACGCTTTAGAAAGTTTCGAATAAACATGAATCCATTGCTATTTGTATTCAAAATTGACACAAAGGAAGGCTAATGAATGCCACTAAAATGGCGTGGAAAGGATTATTTCTATTTCATTTTCTTATGATATTTGTAAATTTATCTCAGCACAATAAGTACGATAAGAGATTTTGACTTATTGTGCATTGGAAGCATCCAATTTTGTATTTTTTCCATGTCAGCATTTGCATGAAGTGTTAACATTTCTTATGATTCACTTACCTTGAAATCCTCCACATAGATCGTGTTATTCCTGAGCGCGAGCGTGTAGCTGCCATCTTGCAGGAACTCATCAAAGTTTTTAATGGGCACGTCCTCATTTTTAATGGCCAGATACGAGGTGAGGACGGCCGAGTAAGATGCATTGATCATGAACATGGCAACGAACAGCGTCCAGAGAAGAAAACGAGAGCCCAGGCCGTCTGGATTGTACTCGGGACCTGAAAATAGAGGGGTGGGGAAAACGCTTATAAAAGAGCTGAGATACGTTAGTATTCTAATTTTGTATGTGATAATGCCATGTGAATGTTTCTTCGTGAATGTTTTAACATTGGTATGACAATGTGTTCTGATTCGTGCTCAAGAATAGACCTATGACCTTGGTCATGATTACAGGGATGAGCACACGATGTAAATAAATAAATACAAAACCGTCCAAGATCATAATCAGGGCCTCCCGAAAAGAGGCCGTTTGAGGATTGCTTGTTTACCATCCTTGTATGTATTTGTGTAGCAGAAGAGAAAGGTTAGTAGAGGGACACTTTCTGACAGAGAAGAAAGTATTCGGACACAGACCATGACATGGGTTTTGGGAGGTTTTAGAATTCGAAGGTTTATGAGATATTTATCTGCGATTAGTATTCTGCAAAAATGGCGTACTTCTATGGACTTCACTTCCGTCTCATTGATAATGCAACATCTAGCACAGTGTTTTACGTTAGTTCTTTACTTAGTATAGGTACGTACAATACTCTCGATCTTATTGAATGCACACTGCACAGTGGATCATGCCTCCACTCACCCTGCTGAAAAACGGCGCACATTGCGATCACCAGACAGTCCCAGAGTCCATAATTTCCCTCCTTAGTAGCAGCCAGTCCGTATTGCCGTTCAGCCCAGTATAAGGCCGCCATTGCCCACCATCCAACCACTGTGCAGAGTGCTAACGCTAGCAGCAAAGTCCAGTGAAAAACGAACAGGAAGGCGCCGGAGATCGGGTCGCCACCGGTGGGCTTGTTCATGAACACATGTTTCCTGTGGATCAAGACAAGTCATTGTGAGTTGCCAATTGCCATAATGGATCTAAGAGCAATGCTGTTTTATCCACTTTTCTTTCTGGATAATAGGTATAGTGCTACTCTCGTTTTGTTTATAGAGAGAATATAGCATTAGGAGTAAAGTAAGGAGTAAAAACACTCACCAGTGGTGTACGATCGGGTGTGTGAAGTCCACATACTCCTTTCTCTGGTTGGAAACACCCACTGCTGAGACCGCCACATCGGCCTGGCCTTCCACCAGAGTTTTCATTAATCCCGTCCAGTTACCGGTGTGAAGCAGCATTCCAAACTGGCCGTCCGGGGCACGCTGTACAGTGTAACTGCGGGGTAAAGGGAGTATAACGACGGTATACCTGCGGTGTACTGGTGGAGTATGGGCCACGGGGTAAAGGGAGCATAACGAGTTACGACGGTGTATCTTTGGGTACTGCAGGGCAAGGGAGTAAGACGACAGTGTACCTGCGGACCTGCGGTGTACCTGTGGAGTACGAAGAAAGAGAGTACAGCGATGGTGTACCTATAGAGTACAGGTAAAAGGGAATACAGCGACGGTGTACCACCAAGGATTACCTGTGAGTGTGGAGTATGGAAAGGGAGTATAACGACGGTGTAACCGCGGAGTACGAAAAAAGGAGTGCCTTCCTATATACAACGGCGGTGAGCCTTTGGGTACATTGTAAGGAAGTGAGACGGCGGTATACCTGTGGTACAGGGCAAAGGGAGTAACGACAGTGTACCAGTGGGGGTATAGAAAGGTAGTACACCGACAGTGTACATGTGGAGTTCGGGTAAAAGGAGTAAATAGCTCTGCCTTTAGTGCAGATTACGGGGTAAAGGGAGTATAACGACGGTGTACAGTATGTCTAAAAAGAATGTACCGTCGCCACTACGTGGCGCTGGTGTCGCGAGCCGGTAGTTGGCTGAATCCGCACCAGACCACACATTCCCAAGCGCTAGGTGACAGCTGCGCAGCGGCCGGTAGTAGCGTAAGCCCGAACCTTCGTGACACGACCCGGGGGGGGGGGGGGGGGGGAGGGGAGCGGGCGGGGCAGCGCGTGTATGGAGGGGTGCTCCAGCAAGCTGGCAGTTGTCGCGGCCAAAGGTCAAGGGGTCACACACCAAGCGAACGGACGCTGATGTGGGTTCGTGGGGATCATGAACTTGTGTGTGGTAGGTGCCGTCTTGCGATGCACGGGTGATACGCCAGGTCTAAGCCAAATGATTCAGGGGAGAGCTGAAGAAAAACACCTGGTCAACTACGGCGAATAATGGTGCTGAAAATGGAAAGTATGGGTCAATGCAAGCCTTCATGACTATAAACAACTTTTCAGAGGACGCAAAGGCCAGCATTGAATAACGATATCCGGATCGAAATTAGCAATGAGTTATAATTACATACCGAACTAATAGCGCTGCAAAACCCTCCTAGTAAATTGTCAAGTAGGATTATACCCACTTGAATTAAACTAGCCTAAATAAAATTGTTAATTAATTTCTAACACTGACGTTCTTTATCATACGATAAGTATGGGGTTAACCAAGATTCAGCATCTTCCGCGTTCAAACAATCACCTGTAAGGCTAGAACATTAACCCTCGCCCTGGCAGGGGGGGGGGGTCGATGCGACCCCCCCTAAGGTTTTTCGAAGATAGCGTAAAAACGGCGGCGCGCAGCGCCGCCAAATTTGGCACAGCCTATGGGGCAACCTTTTTACATATGACCTGAAAATTTCAGGTCCGGGTGACCTTGGGTCAGGTCACCAGGTCAGAAAAACCGGTACAAGGTCATGGTCAAATTTCAATTTTCTTTTTGCACCTGTCCAACTCACAGTTTTGGACTGATTTCCTTCAAACTTTCAGGATGTGCTAAGTTCACCGAGTTGTATAACATATAGTTCGGGTTTTTTGAGGTCACTGACCTGAGGTCAGTTAGAGGTCATTACGTCGTAATGTTAAGCCTATGGGAAAATACTTAATTCGGAAAATACTGGAGATATTCGCTTTGTTCTATCACTTTTGTGCTTTGAAACCACAGTAATTAACAGCAGGTCACTTGGTGCTTCTTTGTTTGGTGTACTTATCCATGGGTCAGGTCAAATGAGGTCAACTGAGGTCAAATGACGTTTTTGCCAATAACTTGGCACATAATGACGCTAGAGCTTAAAAAATGGTATCATTGTGTTCCTGGTGATCAGCCGAATCGAATGATATGCGATATGATGCAATTTGGTAAACTTGAACTTAATTTATTAATTTAAGTTTACTTAAAATTTAAGAAAAACTTTAAGTACACTTAAGCAAGCTAAAAAGTATACCATTCGACGCGCCTTGACGAGCTGAGTTCACTGGTGCTTTTCTTTTTGCTCTATCTTAATTAGATCAAAAGTTATAAGCGAAAAACTTTTGACCTGTTTTTAGCGAAATTTTTACATTTATACCCCCCAAAACCCCCCTAAATATTGACCTAGAGCAACCAAATTTGCACAGGGACGAGAACTCCAGGGGGCCCACCTACCTACCAAATTTGGTGTTTCTAAGTGCCATAGGAGCCAATCGCGAGGGGGGGGGTCGCATCGACCCCCCCCCCCCTGCCAGGCCGTGTTATGAAAAATGCCCTGCCAGGGCGAGGGTTAATGGCCAGGTAAAAACATGGTCGGGGTTTGATTAACCGGATTATAAGTCGATTTTTTTTAGTCGGGATTTGATAAGTAGGATTTTTTACGCCAACCGCATTTTAAAGTCAAGTCAGGTCACTGATCTATGACGTCATAAATGAGTAGTCCTAAAATGAACTGTGTGAAACTGTCCTAAACTGTCCTAAAATGAACATTTTAGGACTGTGTGCGCAGTCTTAAAATGTTCCAACTTCGCAACACCCTCAGTGCAGAGCTTTCATAGGGAAATGAAACTTACAGGATCTTATAGTATGATCGAGAGGTCTCACAACTTGTATAAATGTATATCTCGGATTTTCTGAAGGGTCGCCTGAGATCAGGTCGGTCTCTCACCATTAAAAGTCAGGGGAATATGGAAATTGCTAGTTTGGTCCGGAAATGATATACAACTATCTCAAATTATCAAGCACACGGAATCGTGATTTCATGCGCTCCTTGCAAGGTCTGATGCTTCAATTTTGCTTTGTTGATCTTGCGTGACGTCATTTATCACGTAACTAGGGCTATCAGTTTTTCGTCAATAACTCCCGATCAACTAAAGCTACCGAGTCGATAAAGCCACTAATGGACATGAAAAGACCTGCCGAATCGATTGATATGCAATATGACCTCCTTTGACCAGCTTCGTGACCTGAAGGGCTGTGACCTGACCTTGACCCAAGGTTAACACCTTAACTTTCGCCCGTATTGGTGTTTTTCCAGCTCCGCAAACGAAGGGGGGGAGGGGTCCGTTGGACCCCCACTTGCCGTTTCGCCCCTGATCGAGCTAGAGCTTCGCGGAAAAAACGAGCGTGTTGGCCGTGACGAGAGGAAGTCGATGATACCCAATTTTAAGGTCGTAGGTCATCGGTTGACTTTCCAGGTTAGGTCAATGACCCAAAAGTCGGGAAAATCGGGACCTGTTAGAAAGTCGTAAAGCGTGGCTGCTATAGGGTTTTCGGGGTGCTGATCACGAATATCATGTTAGTTTTGATCACAGATGATGTCTTCATGCATTTAGGCCAGGTCGGGTCAGGTCAGGTCAGGTCAACCAGTAAGGGTATTCGTAGTAGGTGGAAACCGCCTCTGACAGCTTCGCAACATGTTACGAGGGCACCAAAACTACTTCGTAAATGTTCATATGGCTGCTAAATTCGAATTCAGCTCCTAAAACTGGCCTAGAAACATGTAAAACTCGAAAAAGTGAACCGAGGTCATCAAAGGTCAATGACCTGACCTGACTTTCCGGTGACCTTGACACCCACCCTAATGCATGGAAGCAACATCATATCCCATGTTTGAACGCTTAAAACCACGAAAAGACTGCAAACGCGCCGCTAATGCGAGCCGACATACGCCGAATCGCGATTCCGGCCAAACATGGTCTCGAAAAGTAGGTCGCAGGTCAAAGGTCATTAAGTTCAGGGTCATGACAATTTCAGGGTGGGTGTAAAATTGATTAACGCGAGGGTACTGAAAGTTTCGTCGCGATCGGCCGCTTTTTACGCGAGTTATTCGCGAAAAACCGAGGGAGGGGGGTCCGTTCGACCCCCCCCCTCTATACGGGCGAGGGTTAAATTGATCTCACCCGAAGAAAAAGTATACCATAGTGTAATAAATAACTATTTAAGTTATTTATTACACTATGGTATACCATTGGACACGCCTGAGCTAGACAAACACGATGCTGCTAAAATCGCGGATCTGCGATCATTTTTAGCGAAGTTATTTACCAACCACCGAACCTGTGCCTTGGGCCACTTGACCTGTCCTCCGAAGTCATCGGTGACCCTGGTCCTTAAATCGGAGACCAATCGCTGCATTTCGTAACGACGCACACGATCGTTTCTTTCGTGAGGCTCTAGCTCAATTAGGGGCGAATCGGCGAAGGGGTTGTTTCCTCACTTCCAACCCCCAACGCCCCCTCGGTAGGGGAGAGTGGGGTAAGATGCCCAGGGTGGGAAAGACGCCCTACCCCATCTAGCGGCGAAACAATGAATCGAACCTGGAAATTAATGTTCATAGCGTAAAGCGGAAGCCTGCCTTGTTAACTGCACAAAAATTTACGAAGCTCAGTTGGGCAACGGATGGCTGGTGATTGCATGTTTTTTATTTGCTGCTTTCAAAAAATATTTTGGTGTCAAAACATTGTAAATATCAAAGAAGATAGATAATTTTTGGGTCCCTTGTTATAGTCGTGATACATTAACATGCGTGTACTGTGTCCCAAACAGTTTGTTTCAGGGTGTAGTTTTATGGCTAACAAATTGTACTGATTTAATGTTACTTCGGTACTTTGGGGTAAGATGCCCCCTGTCCTGATGGGGAAAGACGCCCCCCCCCCCCTATATCCGTAGGCTGTCCTTCAAGCAGCCCGTCAAATCATTTATTACATACTTGTGATGAGAGACAAAAGCCGATCTGGGACTATTGAGAGTCCAGTACGGTCGGGTGCTCCCCATGCCGGCCTCTCGGCCCACACAGCGACTTTTGGGGCGGCATCTGACTCTGAGAGCCCTCACGACGGCCTCTGTGGGCCCCATTATTGGATCCAGGGCCCCTCACGACATCCTTTGAGGGCTCCCACGTTGGCTCCACGGGCCGCGCTGGCATCTGAGGTACCCACGATGGGCTTGAGGGCCCTTAAGCATCATGAAGACCTATAAGGGCCCCACAGTGGTCTCCGAACGCCACCACAGAGGCTTGTTTGGCCGCGCTGGACTATGATGGCCCTAACGATGACCTCTGAAGCCCCTTACGACTACTTTTGAGGGCCCTTACGATGACGTTTGGTGTCTACTGCAGGCTCGAAGGGACTACTGATTCGTTCAGGCGATTCACGTGCCCATTTATGTCACTTATAGTGCAGGGGGCATCTTTCCCAACGCCAGGGGGCGTCTTTCCCACCCTGTGGGGTAAGATGCCCCCTTTCACTTCTTCAGGAAAATGCTTGATAGCAAAAAAAAAGTTATCATATTTCAGGCACGAACGTGTGATATTTTTGGAGAAAAATGATGTCGGCTTCCGTTGAAACTCCAAGTCTTTGCTTTCCGATCGTCATTTTCGAATAATATATGACATAGTAAAACCCTGAGCATCTTTCCCCACTCTCCCCTATTCAGAAAACCTGAAGGTCCGGTGAGGGTTAAAACGTTTCTCCTGAACGAGGAAGAAATGTAAAAGTCAAAGCTCTATAGACGTCCTGTAAAAGTGGCCATAATAATAAATTCGTTAGAAATAAGATGCTTTTTAAACGACTTCCTCATATAAAATCGGGTGCTGGGACCAATCTTATAAACGCTTTAGAATGGACAGGGCGTCACTGGCTAAAGTTTGGGTGCAGAAAACGGCTATTGCCTAAATGCAAAATGGTTTTCATGCATTTCAGTCAATTGTATATTGTCGGTCCCAGTGGCCGAGCTAAAAAAAAAATCGGTAGTGTTTTGCATCTTTTACGCCCTAAGAAACTACACCATCTATCGAAGTGGGCGGGCTTATTTGAATGGGAGGGCGCATTATGCACGAATCGTGTGCTTTCGTTTGTTTTGGACTGTATTTTACCACATCCACTGCTAGTATCACTATAAATATTATCTAATGCCGTGAATACGACAGCATTCCATTTATAAGATTGGGTCAATGGAGTCGCGCCCCGCGAGCTCGGTTTTCCGCTGGGCCGCTACAGGCCAGGAAGTCGGTCTTCGCCTGAGGGCAGGACAAAGGTCAGCGAGGGAGCGCGGGGTCAGCCAGGTATCGCCCAGTGCCGAGCGGATGCCGCTCCCTCCCCTCTCTTCCCCTCTTCTCCCCTCCCCACCTTGGTATAGATGGGGAGGGACCGAACTGCCAATGACATGCGAGCGGTCAAGGCCGCTCGCGCGGCAGCGACCCTGGCGGCCGGGTGCCGCAACTGGGATTCAGCCAAGTTGCCGAATCGCCTCCTGTGGGAGAGCCAAACCAGGGGACATACTTTTTAGATATACTGTACCTGCGGTGTACGGGTAAGTGAGGAGGACGGTGCACCTCTGCAGTACGGGCAAAAGGCGTATAGGTATGAAGACCCCTGCCTTGTCGTCTAGCACTGTTTTGTGCTGGCAGCAGAAGTCTCGGCCGAGAACGACTTGGTAAATCAGACCTGGAATTACCAGCATAGGCTGGATGAATTGCAAAGCCTGTATGGAGAATGACACTTCTGCCTGTGTAGTGACCTGTATTCTCTGCCCACCCGCCTGAGTTATTGCTCCAAAATGCCCTCTGCGGGACGAGTGTTTCGGTACGACCGTCTGGGCGAATTCTTGTCCGATCATTGATGCGTCGGCTCCAGAATCAACCAGGGCCCATACGCTGCGCCCTTCGACTTCGATTTTGATGACAGAAGCGCGCTTGGTGTTTGGTTCTTGCCCCGGCATTGCCGGAGTATTCTCCACAGCGCCAGATATGTCGCGTGCGGGGCTCGAGGGAGCGATGCCCCCTGCTGCGACTGGCGTTCTCCAGCATTCGGGTAGCGCGTGCCCGTACCGTCCACAACCCTGGCAGGGAATACCGGGCGGAATCGCGCTCAGTTTTGCCCTCGGGGTAGCGGCTCGTGCTGTCCGTTTATGTCGGTTTGAAAACTGCGGACAATCACGTTTGAAGTGGGCGGTATCGCCACACAGGTAACAAACGCCTCGTCTACTGCCGGTCGTTTTGCGGTGCTCGGTCAGCTGGACTTTCATTTCATTCAACTCACTCCGGAGTTCTCCAAGAATGGTCAGAATATCTGGTGCCTGTCCACCCTCGATGGATTGCGCTTCTTCAGACGAAATTGCCACAGCCGTGTCATGACCGGCGGACGCCCGCATAACGGCGAGAGTGAGGTCCTTTTCCCAAAGTCTCTGGACAACTTCCTCCGCTTTTTGAAGCGACAGCACAGTGTGGTCATTGTGCAGCTTCTCTTGAAGCTTAAGATCGCTCAGACCACACAGGAAGTGATCTAGCGCTATATGATCCACCTGTTCTCTGGATAACCCCGGGTGTGCCAGATTTGTAAGTTTTCGGACGCCGCGCCGACCGCGCCAATGTTAGGTCGAAAGGCAGCGTCTCCATTTGTGATGTATTAGGTCGGGTATCACAACGGCAGCAGCAGCAGCAGCACGCGTGGCGAGCCCCAGGTCCAGAATGACCGCCGCCCCCGGCTGCGGCCGTGACCCCACGCCGCCGGTGGCAGCGGCGCGCCCAGCGGGAGGCGGCCCGCAGAGGCGCACCCAGCAGCGCGCCGAGAGGGACGCCTCACCCCGGCCACGCAGCGCATAACACAGCCAATACATAACAATACATAACCCAACAGGTATATCGAGGGTGTATCTGTGGTGTACTAGTGGAGTACAACTAAAGGTGTACAAGGACAGCGACGTTGGTAGTAAACCACACCAATATGTTTCAGGTTTGATATGGATCCAAGATCGATAAACACATATAAATATATCCTCTTATCCTGCCATAATGTCTCCTGAAATGATTCGAAACTTTTTAATAAACGTCACGAAAATAATACGATGCATATTACCTACGCTTTTATTAGCAAACTGATCAACAGACTCATTCAATCTTTCAAAGCTGCTATCAGCAACTCAGACCAACTCAGATTAACTCCTTGCTCAGCAACTCACGTAAAGTTCAGTGCGTCGGCCAGCTGGGACCAGACGTTTCCAACAATTCCCGATATAACGTGGCTGGCGTTAGCTAGAACGGTGTACGGTGGATCCTGGAAAATGGAAATATGAAACAGGTACACACAGACAAATGGATAACACATCTACACAACACAACACAACACAACACTATACACGAACGTAAACATTCGCATGTAAAATCCAGGGAAGGCTCTTAAATTGAAACAAAGTATTCGGCGCTAAATATGACCAAATATGAACCCAATATAGGTCAAATATGAGCGATAGGGAAATGACTTACCACGGTCAATTTTGGAAACGAAAATGGTTCGTTATAGATCGACATCTGGTGAAATGAAAGCATATTCCTGATTACCATTTTGATCTGCCAATGGCGGCATGCTTCTAATATACTCGTATAAACGGGGTGAGGGTTTTTCCTTCACTCAGATTCCCAGACTCCATAGCAGAAAACTGAATCGACTGGCGCATGTAAATATACCTGCTAGCATCGGGCAAGGTCGCCTCAGTGCACATCTGGTGGAAACGACACGGCGCAGGGCTATAAAAGTCACGATTCAAGCACGTCATGGGCCGGGGGCATGCATTTGGTATACAGAACTACCTAAGTGCGACAGCACAGCCTGGGTCATGAAGGCTTATAGCACTTGAACACACATGGAATAGGAAGTTGTCATGTACTGTGTACAACATGTGCAACGTTGCACGGCTGCTGTGTACTGGTGTGGTGTGCTCCCCTCCCCACCTCAAAGCTCAAGCCGCTGAAACTCCGAACGACCGAAGCTGCGGTGGCGACTCCGATTGTTATGGGTGGTTAAGCACAAGTAGAAGAATTAGAGTAGAAAATAACATACTATTGCAATCCACTGGCAGAGTTTCCTTTCAGCACGGGGGACTCATGATCACGCAAAATATGTATCCTCTTTTTGCCTGTATGGTCCTCTTTTTGCCTATATGGTCGAGTGACTCCCTTTGAGAATACACGTGAATCTACCTATTATTGTCCAGTTTGCCCATATATTTACCAAAATTTAAGTCCATCGCTGCCGACTGCATATCCCTGTCAGTGATCCCTTTTCACAGTCAGCTTTCTGTGACCAGCACCTGACCTCTCTGACCTGAATGGAAGTAACTCGCAGCCGCAGCCCCTGCCAGTCTCCTCTCCGAACGAAGATACTCCTTTCATCTACATCACTGAAACCCTCGTCTTCTTTCCAACGGGCCACTATGTCCCGATGAGCAGTTCCCGCTAGATGGTAGACCTCTACAAGATCTACTGTAGTGGTTTCGCTTGGAGAGTCTTGTCGCACCTCCGCCACCATAACCTAGAGGGGTAGGGAAAGGTCAGGTCGGGGTCAGGTCAGGGTCAGGTCTGAGGTCATGTCAGAGTCAGGTCAGGGTCAGGTCAGTCAGGTCAGAGCCAGGTCAGGGTCAGGTCAGGGTCAGGTCAGGGTCAGGTCAGGGTCAGGTCGGGGTCAGGTCGGGGTCAGGTCGGGGTCAGGTCAGGGTCAGGTCAATTTAAGGTCAGGGTCAGGTCTGAGGTCAGGGTCAGGTCAAGGTCAGGTCAACTTAAGGTCAGGGTCAGGTCTGAGGTCAGAGTCAGGGTCGGGTCAGGGTCATGTCAGGGTCAGGTCAGGGTCAGTTTAGGGCCAGGTCATATGTTCGTTAAGTCAGAGATTCATCATCATCATCATCATCATCACCACCATCATCATCATCATCTGTGCTGTTTTAGAGTCATATTTTTCCCAGGTTTATGTTTGTAGATATAAAACTTTATCGGAATTCACTGGGATTGTATTGCGTATGCAAGTCCAAATATTTCGGCCAATATTGTTTGGCCTTGGTCACTGGACAACTACAATAACCCTATAAGTATAAGTATCGCTGCAATGTGAGCTATACTTATAGGGTTATTGTAGTTGTCCAGTGACCAAGGCCAAACAATATTGGCCGAATATTTGGACTTGCATACGCAATACAATACCAGTGAATTCCGATAAAGTTTTATATCTACAATCATCATCATCATCATCATCATCATCATCATCATCATCATCATCATCATCACCATCATCATCATCATCATCGTCATCATCATCATCATCATCATTATCACCATCAATATCATCATCATCATTCTGACCTCGTTGTCGATGGGCACGAAGCGTTCTACCAGTTTCTCCGTAGCAGCGTCACCGCTACTTAGAATCAGACAGGTTCCTCCTTGCTCCCAAGCACAGCGGTCACGCATCTGAAGGAAGGAGAGAGAGAGAGAGAGAGAGAGAGAGAGAGAGAGAGAGAGAGAGAGAGAGAGAGAGAGAGAGAGAGAGAGAGAGAGAGAGAGAGAGAGAGGGCAAAACGCGTTATGTAACACATCGTAGCATATTGGTCTCTCCCCACATCACTTGAGAGGGGAGACGATATGCCTCGGTAACATCAGAGGGTACACATATGAGCCCAAATATTGCTGTAAAAGAAAAATCAATCACGAAACGATTTATTTACTATGCAGTAACAATTTAGGCCAGCTAAATGTGATAAGATATTTCTAAAACTGTTATAGCATGCGTTTTACGTTTACCAAATCGCCGTTAAACGTATCTTTGACTTAGTAAAACGTGCGTTTGGCCTCTGTAATCTACAAGCTGAATTAATCATTCATTGAATCGACCTAACCATGTCATGCATATTTTACAAGATCTTCAAACGTGTTCTAGCTTCCTCGAGCTTCAGTAAAAGTTGAGCGGTATTGGCCGCTGAGTCTATTGCGACTGTGCATTTCGATGTACTTGTCACCCCTAAAACTATGAGTTTCTGGAGTTTCTAGAGTCGTATCGCCGCAAAGCCTACCGTTAGCTCTCAACTACTGTCGGTTAGGTCTGGTCAGGGCCAGACTTACTGGCCTTGCAACGCCAATCTTAACGTCGTGCAACTTGCAACGATCGATGCTTCGCCTTCCTGCGTCGCACAGTAAAATATACTGGCTTATGTTAATTACTTGGCGTGTCGTAATTAGTCAGACTATGCAGTAAAATATTTCGGTGGAGTCATGAAAACAGCCGTTACCAGGGTTTTGGTGTGGCTCGAATATACAATGGAAGCATACGGTTTGGAGCGGGGTCTATTACCATGTGTGCTTAAAGTTGTTTCTATAGGTGTAGTCTGAATTCACATTTGACGAAAAAACGCGTTTTTCTGTCGAGAAGCATGATGGCTCTTGCTCTCTGATGCTATTACTCACTTGAAATATGTTTTGAACAATGGGGTTGGGAACTCGATTTTTGAAGAATGTATAGAAATGATCAGACTATTTTTGCAGAAATTATGGTGCATACAGTTTCCTCACAAAAGCATTATGCTGAGAAAAATGGGGGAAGACAGATAGAAAACATATTTTTTAAAGTTCTTGAAAAAGACGCTCTTGATGCTGTTACGTCACATGTCACCTTCTGCGGTTGACAAATAATGGCGCATCTGGCGCACCACCGATTACATGTTATTTCTATATGTGAAAGAGGTTGTTTGTTTCACTCTGCCATTCGCGCTGTTTTTAGCTTTAAATTATGCTAAAGCATTCACGAATGAAAGGTTCAGTGTCAAAAATTGATGCGTCTGCCGTGTACTGCTCCCATTTAACATTGAGCGCGTGGTAAACATTTTGTGAACCTCGAATTTTCAAATGAAAAACATGATGAATTGGAAGATGCTGAAGGGCAAAAGCCTTTCCATTACGCATTTGGCCTAATTTACAATTAAAATTTTAACATTTCTCTAATCTTATTAATAATTGCTTTGTTCTTTTTCATAAAAATAAATTAAGGCGTTGAGAACCGAGGTAATTTCTATCTACCGTGCCTTAACTTACCAGCAACAGCAACCTATCTACGCCCTACGGTGGCAAGGGAGACTGTGAAAGAAGCGTAAGATGGATTCTAAACAATTATTTTGTGATATACTGAAGGGCAAAGTGCAGAGAAAAGCGTACAAGTCCCGTTTTGTGCCAGGCTGTTGCAGTAGCACTTATGAAACTCCGAAAACGATCTTCGTTTATGTCCCGAACAACATCACCCTGAGGAGATGATCGTCTGCAATAGCAAGAAGAGCTGATGCAAGTACTTTGAAATCCACTATCAAGTCGGAGATATTGTAATGATCACTGTGAGGTGAGATATTTTGTGCAAGGGCTGAGTGTAATGCCCAGGAGATGACCTCCATTCGCCCCCTGACCGGTCAGGGTTATAAAATTTGAGTGGATGGCGGTCCGTTTGGGGTTCAGATGTCAATTGTATTTTGTTACTGTCAAACAATACATGTTATGCTGGCAGCGAATGTGTGTAACGTCGGTTTTCGAAACAGAAGTTTGAACTGTAACGGCAGAGTGCTTGCTGGTCTCATCGTAAGTATTGTAACAGCATTGTAAGCATTGTCAATATTGTAAGTATTGTGAGCATTGATGTATGGTAATTGGTAGATATCACCTCACATGATCTCGCCCTCAGATAACCCTCTCCGGTGTCCCTGTCAGTAAATGGCACCTGGATCATTACAGATTAGATAATTTGTCATAATTCTTAAAGAATTGGGCGGTTTTGACTCGTTTACTCGAGGCAGGTCGCATTTCAATATTTTTTCATAGGCTTGCAATGTAAAGGTCACGACTCTGACCTAACCTCAGGTCACAGATAAAAAAATTCTGAGATATACAAACGACACATACTGCAGGTACTGTTTTGAAGACTTGATGAGAGGAAATAACTTCGTGAAAAACCCAAGCTCTGACGTGATTGCAAACTTTTCTGAGGTGGGGTCAACAAACCCGCTCTGGTTACCTTACCTGACCTGACCCGGCATTTTTTTCTTTCTTTTTTTGCTGAGATGTGCGCAATGAGCATTTAGGAAAAGTCACCAAATATGAGCTGAATGTCTCGCGGCGTTTGACAATTGTACAAGAAAATCCTGAAAGGCCTCCCCCGTCCGAAATAGGGTTAATGTGTATATGAAGAGTTGCAGATGCTAAACATACCCAGATCTAAGACTGCAGTTCCCAGCGCCGCTGCAACAAGCATACATACATATGACATACAAACATGTTTATTTGCATCTGTTTTGGATAATAGCAACTCATGGAGCCATCACCCGCGAGAACTGTTAGGATTTGAGATATATTTTTATTTAGACCATTAGTTTGGCTGCAATGTTTATTTATATTAGTTGGGCGGAGTTTGATAGTTTTTTATTTAACTTGTGGTATGTTGTGCTGATTGCGGGTTGTTCAAACCTTTCAAATGTAAGTACCTTATTGAGCTCAACCCTACCCCTACACCACACTCTGGACATTTTCCAAGCCCACAAGCATCACGACGCCGAGATGGCATGTAGCCGGGAAATCACCCTCGCCATCTGCTCTAGAGCTAATCGGTGTGGGGCGGCGTGTGGGGCGCCGCTTAGCCTATGGGGGTGCACTTCTAGTGGATGGGGGACGGGGGTGCACCTGCACCCCTTTCATATGGAAAGTTACTTCCCTGATTACAGCTCCCCGTATTACACCTAATCAGGGAACGGCTAGCAAACGAAGGAACTATTTCTGGATGACAGGCGAATAGCCGCTCACGCAAGGAGCGGAGCTCCGCCCCGTCCGAAGTGGCCAACAAAGCAGAGACAGAGGCAGCATCACATCTTCCATCAAAGGACTGGTTTCTGGCTTGGCAGATGAGCTCCATCTTTGTATCCGAGTCGGCGCTGTCAGGAATCAGCTGGTCTAATGGAGTGAGACGACTAGCCATCGTATCAGAGCTGCCTGGTCCTCGTAGCATTTGCACCGATTCTTCTCGATCGGACTCTGAATTCTGTCCCTCCTGCGTATTACTTGAGGCATTGCTATGTAGCTAAGTCTTTGGCAGTTTCGTTATCCATGCTTTGCAAACAGTGCCATAACAACGCAGTTAATTAATCACCAAGCTTCTTTGCAAGTTCCAATACAGTTGAATCGCACGCGATTTGAGTGCAAAAATCAAGAGAAGTGCCAACTTGTTCCCGTAAAATATTTTGAATATTGACCTAGAAAATGAGTAATTTCCATATAAAATAACAGCGAAATCAGTTTTCGCTTGCCAATAAAACTCACAGATATTGAAGCTCCACTATTAAAGGAACATTTTAGTATATGTCATTCTTGATAAAACTTCTTAGCCACGCAATACCAGCGCAAAATAAAGAGACACTGAATAAACGACCAATCACTCCGATTTACCATAGGGAAATACATAGAAAATGTATGCCTCAACTGCGCCAAATATACAGACAGCTATATACCTACATGTGACGTCATGATTAGCCCGACCAATCAGAAGCAAGTTATTTTCAGTCACAATTAATTAATTTTTGAGCTAACTAGGCATTTTTTTAACAAATTGATTTTAAATTAAATCATTAAAAATTCTGAGCTTTCTTATTTTACCAAAACATACAGAGCATGCAGATAGGTCCCAACCCTATTCATTTCACTGTTTCGAGATCCATGAAATTAATGCTTGAAACCAAGGTCTTGAGACATATTTGTGTCGCTTTCATAGAATATCACGTGACGTCATCTCTCACCTTCGACAGCAGTTCCACACTTGCATCGCCATCATCAAGTACCACATGTGTCGTGCTCTGCTGCGCCAGAGTGCCCAGTCGCGGTAGAACAGTTGAAGCGGACTGCAGCGGGACCAGAGTGAGGTACGAACACAGATGCTGCTGGATTCGTCGAGCGAGGGACGAGTCTAGGTGAAGAGGTGGTGGGGTAGAGTCCGCTGTGGAATATGTCGAGAGAGGGGTTTTAGACAGAACATGGTAGACGAGGTAGCCGTAAAGAAACGGCCAAGCTAGAGAGTTGGAGTTGTTGGACTTTGGAGTTGTTAGTCGAAGTAGCGAGAGGGATAAATGAAAGAACCCGTTAGAGACGGAGAAAGACTTTCAACCTTTCCTTCAATTTCTCAGAGCTCGTTATCATTGGTTTCCCAGGCTGGAAACTATTCAAAGTATTGGTCAGGTCTTAACCGTGCCAAGACTACCTTTTAGATGGGTTGATACTTCAAAGGCAAGGGCTACATAAAATATAACCGAAAGCCGTTCAGATTGGCACGCTGCGCTAAAAGTTACAAAGACTGGCTATGATATCACGCAGAGTCTAGGCTACTCGTATATTACACAACGTACGCATACAAGATAGTATAGGTATTACCCGTTTCGCACCTTCATCATTATCGTTGTAATAGAGTATCGTCGACGTCGTCTTCTTCCACTCCAGAAAATCAATCAGAAACTCAGCCACAGGATCTCGCTTCTGCTCGGTTTCAGTCTGGTTTGTTGCGTTTATTTGCGTTTGGTTGTCTTCTAAAAGTTGCTGGTCCAACACTGCTGATAATCGCTGGCTTAGTGTTGCAGGGTGATGTTGGTCTGTGTCTGATAGTCGCAAAACGTTGGCGTCTAGCTGATGGCTTATCTCTGGAGGCTGCAGTTGATCTGTTTCTATCTCCACTTGAGCAGCAGCTAGATGGCTATGGTCTGCTACCGACAGTTGCTGATCTATTGCTATTGGCTGAAGCTCGTTTGTTTCTGTTTGCAGCTCCTCAACGTCGATTAGCTGGCGCTGGTCTGCTATTGACTGTTTTTTATCTGAGGCTAGCAACTGAAAGTCTGCTAGCTTCTGATGCTCTGCTTCTAGCTGTTGATAGTCTACTATCGGCTGCGACTGATTAGACGGGCAGCCAGCAGCTAGCAATCCTAGCAAGATCGCCAGCAACGGCAGATGTGCAGGTCGGGAGAAACACTCCATGAGTTTCAGGACTGGCGCCATTGAGGGAGAAATAATAAACTAGCTAACAAGCCAGCTAATCAGCTAGACAGACGCGACCATCACTTCCAAACTTTATAGTGACCGTCCCTGGTTGCATTGTCACATTGCATAATCAAACTGCGTCATGTTATTTCTCACTGCCTATAGCATCGATTGGTTCGGACGGCAATGACAGCACTTTATTCAATTTACTGCTCGTCACTGCTTAGCTGTCACTACAAGCCAGTTAGAGTAGTCGTCCAGCAACGTTTTGACCGTCTAACAACTCCGATCTTCCCGATACTTCACACAACTCATCCTCGGTCTAGTTGCTGTCTCTCTTTACATTTTATTTCAAACTCGCAGGCCCTCGCTTTCTGCTCACTGTCCACTATACTGTCCACTACTGCCCACCCTATCCTCTTGCTTTTCCACGCTTCCTTCACTCTACACAGGCCTGTCAAGACCTCACCCTGTCCACTTTCCACCTCAACAGACCTCCCTGGCTAACCGACACAGCACACTACCTGCCCGGCCGCCGCCCTCACCACAGCCCAGTGTAGCCGTTACCAGGGAAGCCGCCGACTGTTGACCCCCGACCCTTTGCAACGCGGTGGCGCTGCAATGAGCGACGTTGCAAGCGTCGAGTCGTTACTTTACCGAGGTTGTTACGGAAGCTAAGTCGTTACTTTACTCAGTCGTTACGAAAGGCTGTGCAACGACGGGCTAAGTCGTTAGAGTGTCAAGTCGTTACGGTCCTTGAGTCGTTTCTTTGCTCAGTCGTTACGGGAGCAAAATCGGAATTTTGAAGAGTACCTAACTACGGGAACAAAAACGTCACTTTGCACAGTCCTGATAAGTGCTGAGTCGTTACATTTATCTGGCGTTATATTGGGAGGGGAAGGGGTTGTGAGTCGTGTTGTGTCAATCGTCAAATAACGACAGTGGCTCCGTCGCTACTTTATTCAGTCGTTACAGCGACTAAGTCCTTGTGGGAACGCTCATGACCGTGAACATTTGTAGAAAACACACATAAAACAGCAACGTCACAACTCACGAAAGCCATGGTAAGGACGCTGGTTTATTCATGTATCTGTACTTGGGCCAGACCACAGCTCACAAACCATCACAAAGATATTTGCCGACCGTATATTGTATGAACATGAAGAACACGTTTCACTCTCAATACAGGGTTACAATCGGTCAATACAATTACAACAATCAGCAACATAAGTGTGTCTATGTCTACAATAAAAACATTATACATTTCTAACTAATAATATTTGCTAAGCAAAAAATTATATCATACTAAAACACTGCTATTATACCTACGTAACAACCAGTAAAATACAAAATGAGTAGCTATCACTTGCTGTTCGACTGTTCAACTTG
Source organism: Amphibalanus amphitrite (assembly GCF_019059575.1). Classification (NCBI taxonomy): domain Eukaryota; kingdom Metazoa; phylum Arthropoda; class Thecostraca; order Balanomorpha; family Balanidae; genus Amphibalanus; species Amphibalanus amphitrite. Next base: position 85,518 of record NW_024882655.1, on the reverse strand, counting down.
TTACCGCTATTCGCAGAAGATAAGGAACACGAAACGTGTTGAGATTTTGCTGCATTAGCGCATGCTATATCTTTACAAAATCGCTGCGCACGCGATATCATCAGTCATTGTGCGGGCTTAACCCTATTAGTGGCAGGCTCCTGGCTACCCCATATTAGTGGCAGGGGGGGCTGTTTACGACCCCCTTGATATCTCGAGATCTAACGGGCCGATTTTCAAAATTCAAACGGCATTCGATTTGGCTCAACGAGATCTACATTTCTAAAAAAAAAAAAAAAAATGTCAATAGGGGGGTAGAGGGGGTAAAAAAGGGTAAATTGCAGATACATTTTAGACTGTTTATCACGGCCTGGGCTCAATCTTACCAATGCCGTGAATAGGATTTGGCAGCACTGGGCAGAGTTAATGGCACTGATATCAAAGACATCCTTTTTATTTACATTCAGCTAATCTTGGCTAATGATTTTAATAGCGTGAATGATTATGAATGTTGCCTGATCGAATGAATTAGTGAATGTGGAATAGTTCTGAAAGTTACCAAATGCCGTGAATGCGCATTCACGGCATTTGGTAAGATTGGGCCCAGGTTTCTGAACCAATCTTAACGCAACTTTTGCCGATCGATAGAGAATGAACCAGGAATTCACATGGATCCTAAAAATATGCATTTTCAAAAATCATAGGCGGATACAGATCATTGAGATTGGGGGTACACAAAAAGTATAGTAAATAAGGTTTTTGTTGGTACTGTTTCTAAAAAGGGTGGCAATGGTCTTGTTATGTTACAATTTTCTTATGAGAGAACGACTAAAATTGTATTGGTCATGCATAGGCGGTGTCAGGGCACCTATGTTGGGAGGTAAAAAATAACCCCCTTTTTGGACGCCTGGATCCGCCTATTATAGCAACAACGTGTCAAAAGAGGATGCACAATAACTTTGCATATGTTATCACATGATACCTTTCATTCACTGTTCTTAAACTGGTGCAGCATCGTGATCTTCGCCCAAACGACTCGCTTCACGAATAGGACCCCCCAATTCCCAGTGTTCTGGAGCCGCCCATGGTAAAGTTATGAACTTGAAATTTTCAGGGAATGTGCCCAATTTAGTTTTAGGAAAAGTCAGAAAATTGCAGCATCGTAGCTTCAGCGGTTTCGGAGATATTCCCGAAAAACCTGAGGGGTGGATAAAAACAACCCCCCCTGCCACTAATAGGGTTAAAACGGACGGGAGTAATAATGGCACTTCGAAAAACAGGAGAAGAACTAAACCCAACATCTGCAGCAAGGCTAATACCTACAACACCCAGGCGGGTGCAGTGGAGGGGGTGGAGGATACTCTTAACCCGGCAGTTGCTGGGGTATTTCGCCACCCACCGTTTGCTGGGGGGGGGGGGGCGTTAAACGCCCCCAGCCGATAACTCGAGAACCAATAGGCGCAGCGAAACGCACGAGGCGGCAAACGAAAGAACGCGACGAGACGCATCAGATGAGTACTTTTAAGTTGAATTTTGAGGTCACAGGTCGGGTCAAGGTCAGGTCAAACACCTGAAATCGGGCTTTCAGTAGCATGGACTTCAGGGCTTCGCAATGGGCGCCTCTCGTCATAAACTCTGTCAAAACGGTGCACAATCCATCATGCGTTAGGCGGCACGGGCGGACATCGATAGCAGCGCCTCTATCGGTCACTAGGGAAAGCTTGGCTGTAGGCGACGAAATACCGGCTGAGTTGTCACACGTTGAATAGGTTTATAGACATCCGTCTTGTGAAAAAGTTGAACTTTTGCCTTCAATATTTCTACAGGCAATTTTAGAAGTGTCTTCACATAGATTACAAAACCATTTAGATTATTCTATTCACTTCAAGCCTTTCCTATTATTCTTGACGAGATGCGGGAACTATTTCTAATTAGTGTTTCTAGCTTAGTGAAAGAACATATTATGCAAACGATGAAAAAAGCATAAATGGAAGATTTTATATGCAATTTTCTCTAACAATTAATGGTAAATTATCTACATATCAAGGAAAAGATGCATGCTAACTGATAATTTAAAGTTATTGGGGCCAGTTGTTTTCCTCTTTTCTTACGTCGCCCCAATGGCCGCGAATACACTAGTGATAACGCCTATCGGTAAGGCCTACAAGAGTGTCAGCTCCATGTAGGGGTCAGTCAAGCATAGGTCAAGGTCAAGGTCAGGTCAACCGGGTAGGCACATATTCCCGAAAATCAAAACTGATATTCGCAGCCTGTGACACATGTTTTATGGGTAATTTGGAGCGTAGAACACGATGGTGACATTCATTTTATCATATGTGTACGTGGTTGGCTCAAAAAGTTCAATTTAAGAAATTCATGTATCATGGTCGGGAAGTAGTCACGAGAAATTGCCAAGATTCAGTTCAAGATTTTGGAAAATGCGGAACGATAATCAATAATCGAAGATAGCCATTTGATTGTTCATGGTATTGGCAGTCTAATGGCGTTTACGGCATGTCTATATGTCTATTCTGTGATTTTATATGATTTTTTGAACATATGCCGTTTTTGGTCGAAAACTCAGAAATCATGACGTCACTAAAACCTCGATATCTCAAAAATTTTCCGACCGATTTTTTTGAAACTTTGTCTCAATAAACTTCAATCAATTCCCTACAGGTACTTAAAAATTTGGCGCGCCTGCGGCGCGCCGTTTTTATGCTATGGCCCGGCGAAAAAAAGTGGGGGCGTTTAACGCCCCCCCCCCAGCAACTCGCGGGTTAACTACCTATATCTCATCTCAAATAAGCTAAGAGTTAGGCAGATAAGCTCTAAGAAATGACTCACATGGAGTGATCCTGATTTATCTTGGTTATACAATATATGTACATACATGGGTGTCATCTATAGACAAACTCTCTTATAGGCCCTTGAGAGTACGCCAATGGAGCGTTCTAAGACTGTCTTTCAAATACCGGAGCGTTGTTTAGGACCAAAAGGTGTCCTCTTCTCTCCGTCTCAACGCTCAAACACTGGCGGACAACGCTAAGATTGACGGGGCACCACGAAATGCTTAAAAAAAACTGTTGGCGTCTAAAGGGATCGCTCGAACTTTCAAGACTCCCGTTGAGTTTTGGGTGCCCCTAAGTCTCTCAATGTGTCCTGGATCGGCTTTCGGGGGTCTTTTAGACATCCTAAGACGCCCCTCGGATTCCTGGGGACTGGGGAGCATCTCAGTGTGCGATCGGACTTCGAAGGCACCCCAGATTCGGAACAATCTACTATAAGTGTCCGGGAGGCTTTTAGCCAACCCGCCTTTAAGACGTCTCCTAGACGCCTCTCAGACGCCCCAAGACGCCAAAAGACTCCCAAACGCCCCTAAGGAGACCTTAGACACCCATAAAACAACCTTAGACGCCCAGGGAGTCTATCAGACATCTCAACACATAAGACGGTCCACGGCAGCCAGGGCGAGCCTTGGACGCTCCGGCGCCCTTAGACGCCCCTAAGACGCCCCTAAGACACCCCTGAGACGCCCCTAAGACGCCCCTAAGACGCCTTTAGACACGCCACTGGTAGTCGTCCATCAGTTCCAGCACGGCGTTAAACTCCCCCACCAATTCGTCAATGTGGGCAGGTGTGAGATGACCCCGACCAGTTTCGGGTAGATCAACTACCGTTCCCCGTAGAGCAGCCAGCTCTTCACGGCTCCGCAGCGCCGACTGGTGGCAAGAGAAGAAACTACAGGTTAGGGTTCCCCACGCCAGGGACCGCCACTACTGACAATGCTAACGGTTGGTCAAAGGTAGATCAGTGAAGGAAAAAGAAAGTTCTTATATCAATATTTCTGATGTTTTTATAGGAGCGCAATATACCTACATTTATTCATTGTTAAAAATGTGTGAAAGCAGCTTAGTCAGAACGTATTTTATAATAGTTCTGTTTAGGTAGGTACCTACCTAGGTCCTACACCTAGGTATACCTACAACAGAACTTGTTGATATTTTGATCCCAGAGAGCTACAGATTAACAATATAACGGTAACTTACGGCGTGTATTTTGCCCTCCAGCGACAGCTCCGGTTCGTACTTCAACATTCCGATGGCTTTCTCTAGATTATCGGACGCCTCGTCAAGTAGAGCTTCCATTTCTGTCCGTGAGATGGCACCACGGGCGTACTGGCGCTGTGCCAACACCATCAGTGGAGCGTGAAGTTCGTAATAGGTCAGGCCTGAGGGCAGGGTCAAGTACATAGTGTAGGCTAGATCAACTAGTCAATAAACGGATATAGAGCAAGGCAATATTAAAACATGGTCAGTGCATTGAGTCATTGACCAGATCCTGACCCAGACATAGGGTAGCCTGGGGCAAGACGCCCCAGATAATTTATTTTGCTAAATAACTTTTGTCCCACATCACCTGGAAGGCCAAATTTGTGCTCAATGCGTTCTTTGGACATTTTACTTTAAATTCCACCCCTCAAATTCATTCACTTATGATCGGACTCCCAGCTAGGAAGTGGTTTGTGAAGCAACTGCAAATAGGGCGTTTTGCCCCAACCCCAGGGCAAAACGCCCCATGGCCTGGGGCAAGAAGCCCCATACTCTAGATTAAAGATTAAACATGCTAGTTGACTAAATCTTATATGAGAGGTCCGTTAGACCTTGGGAGGCACGGCACTGAAATTAGCACCTTCCATCCTATCAGGTGTTCAGCTACGACACTATTGTATGAGCAGGTTTTTCACCTGCCTCATAAGGCCAAATAATAAATCATTGCAATGCAAATGTTAACAAAATACTTCCTTTGCCATCCAGTTGCTGAGAAAAGTACATATAAATGCATAGAAACATACCGTTCGCCAGCTACCGAGCATTAGGAAGTGGGTAGTCCGAACAACACATGAGGTAAAACGCCCCATGGGGCTTTTTGCCCCGCGACCTACTGGGGCGTTTTACCCCATCACGTAATCGGTCAGAGAACAACGCCTTGCACTCTAGGAGGACATAATTTAACACGAACCAGCCCGGCATTATAAGCGTTAGACAATAGTTGTTCGAAATACATAAAAGTCGTTAACCTGATGTGGACAATAAAAGAACGCCATGATACATAAGCTGACAACAAAACATAAAAATCACTCCAAAAACACATTTTTGGCTATATCTCCCTAAAGAGTCATCACAATTTCTTTCCAGTCTGCTCATATAATGATCGTATAGTGCACGTTTTATAGAAGAGAGGATGTTTCCCCAGAACCTTGCCAGTTGCGAGAAACATCGGTGAGGCGTTTTACCTCGGCGGGGCGACTTGCCCCGGTCTACCCTAAGCTCTTTTTCTTTTTTAATCTCTGGACTGTGACCTTACGGCGACCAAATGCAATGATCCCTGATCAATTATACTGACCCTTGACCTTTGGTAGCTATCAGTCATGATCATTGAACAATGGACCCTGACCCAACATGACCGCCAGCTCAGTTCAGCTCATGTCTCTGAATACTGGGAGGTCATGTCCCCCCAAAGACGGGCACAGAACGAACCCCGTAACATGTGCTGTGATATCTCATCCCTGACCCCAAATGAGCTATGTGAGCCCTGAATAATATCCCATGCTCCTACTGACCAGTTAGTCTGGCGATACCCGGTGCTGTTCTTGTGGCCAGCTGTAGCACGTCTCGACACAGCTGGGAACACACAAAGTACAAACAGATTGTTACGATTTGAGCGCATTCACCAATACAGCATGATCCTGCCGTGTGCAATAGTTTATACGAACCAAATGTATCAAACAATGCAGCAAGCAATTTCAATAGTCTGGGGTTGGCCATCTCTCGCACTGAAAAAATACCCAGCAGTATGTGCAATATGCATTGCAACCTAAGCTCGTTTTTTTCACGTTTAGTCGCATTTATGCCAGCAGTCGCCAGTCATGTTGTATAGGTACAACAGCTCAGTTATCACTTATCAGCTATCACTGACATGTAGCATACAGACACACACCGGTAGCAAAGATTCATCACTTCGTCATGCCCATGTGCCATTGTACTTACCTCGATTTTTCTCTTCAGATGCAGTTCTGTGAGCTCCTGAAGCTGATAGTCTCCTGTTCTACCGTACATTTGGGAGAGCCTGTAACACAACACATACGGTTATATTTTTTTCAGGGAATTGCATTTATCCCTCCATTAAATCCGTCATATATATCCCGCTGCTGCAGTCATATATACCTATCTACCCCCGAAACGCTTCTCACTCTTCCCCCAAAATCGTCGAATCTTTCTTCCTTATGCATAGCTGGGCAATTTGAAAGCTTGCAAAAAATGAAAGTGACAAATTTTTAATTGGCAGAAAACGGTGAACAATCATCAATTTCGGGTCATGAGGGAGAAGCAAATGGCCCAAATTCATTTTTCCTTGGAATTGTCAGTGATAAGACTTGAAATTCCCTGTCATAACCCACCTGTGTTTGGCGTCGAAGATGATATAGTGATTCGGGTGCAGCAGGCTGCTGTATTTCCGAATAAACATTTCGTGTTCGATGAAGTCGCTGTTATCGAGACTGTCCAACTCGTGCAATAGCATCGTGTTGAGCTTCCTGATGGTAGAAAAATGCTATCAACCACTACTGAACAGTTCAGACTCACCAGGGTTGAAATAGACAATGAATCACGACTGAAAAGTTGATATTCCCCTTGAAAGAAATGAGTGAGTAACCATGACTGAAGAATCTGTCGTTCTAAGTACTTAGTGAAATTTTGAGGCATCAACTAGATTCTCTCTTCCAGAAGACAAACCTTCACTGGCCAGTGGGCATTGGGCAAGAATAGAAACACACTTTACAGGAACTATTCTATACAAGGATCACTGTTCATATACTTATCAACTCTGACGTGTTGCAACATGACATGGCATGACACGTAAATTTAGCCATAGTGATTACCGTATTCACTTGAAATTAGGGAGCGTAACAACCATAGAAGGCTTTCAGAATAGCTGCTGACTTAACCTGACCTGACCTGGCACACTGACCTAACGTTGTCCAGATGTATCTCATATCCGCATTCCACACATACCGCACCTGATCTGACCTGACCTAGCCTGGCGTACTGACCTGACATTATCCGGATGTACCTCGTAGCCACACTCCACACACGTCCATTCAGACTGCGCATCCAAACTATCCCGGGGTAGAATGCAGCCTGAAACAAAAACACGGGCCCATTTAGCCTAACTATTGAGCATTGAAAGTCAAGAATCAATACTATTCCAAAGTAGAATAAAACCTGAAACAAAACGTACCGGTTTGACAATCGATCCGATAAATGTTTACGGCCAAGGGTGTATATCATTTTCCTTACTTATTTCGTGCCCTATAGAACATGTGAATTTAAAGTAATAGAGGTAGGTCAATTATTGTAAACGATAATCAATTATCTTGATTTATATCTGTTGATGGGGTTCGGATAATAAGGCTGCAGCAAACACATATTTTATCTGAGTAAAAACACCACTAGGCATTCTCATGCTTTTACGGTACCATTCATAACAAGTGATATATTACTGGACCTTGCACGATTGCTTTTAATATGATCATCAGCAATACCAATAAAAGCCTTATTACAGTGGCCATCATATGCAGTAGGTGAACCATATACACGATTAGCTGCTTAAATGAATAATCAAATGCACGAACAAATAATGAATGAATAAAAACAAGAACTTCGTCATAAAACTATTTCATGAACAATGAAGATTTACAATGCACAAAGACGATAAAACGTGCGCTTCCTGATAAACTCACAACACATTTATAACATTTTACAACACCATTTTACAACAAGAATTTTACAACACATTACAATAACACAAATTGTGTTGCTTCACAACACTTTATTCCACATTACAATAATGTGTAACAAAGTACAATAACACACATTATAATAACACACTTCTCGGGTCCACAGTACCATCACCAACTTGTCCTACCTTTGGTGCACCGACAGCAGCGCAGAGCGGAGAAGTTGGTTCCGAGTTCGGTCGGATCAGCACAGCGTGTGCAGCCGCAGTCGAAAAACTTGCTGTGTTTGAGGTGCAGCCGGCGACTCAGGGTTCCAGAGAGACAGTGGGTGTAGGACGTGAACAATATCGCTCCCTGTGGGAGAGAAAAGAGGCAGGAAGTGTGAGGGTCTCTTGTGATAGAGATAAAGCAGTACGACGCGTAAACAGTCTAGCTCCAATGAGGGAGAAAAGTATGTTGTATGTTGAAAATGAATATTAAGTTGTGGTTGTAAGTTGAAAGTGAAGTATTCTGAAAGTAAATAACGTCCAGAAAGACCGGGCATTTGATTTCTAGATATCGATTATAAATTAACCCGCGCCCGGCTGGGGGTCCTGGATTTCCACGCCCTGCTGGGGGGGGGGGGGTGTTTGAACACCCCCCCTGTAACTCGGCTCCTGGGCCACGTAGCGATACGCGGAAGGCGACGTTCGAAAGAGCGGCAAAAATAATGACGAAATCACTTCGGTCAATTTTTTGGTCAGGTCAAAGGTCAGGTCACCAGAGGTCATTGAAGGCAAAATTTCGCCGATTTCCAGGTCGAATGTCGACAATTTCCAAAAAGCCAACGCATAACTCGGGAACCAATAGAGCTACAGCGCCGCGGAAAAGCGTATTCGATAGCCCTATTAACGCCCTTTCTGACTAATTCTCACAGATTTGACCTAACGTCAACGGTTTTGCCTGCAGGGGGCAAAAACTGCAAAAATAGCCGATTTTTTCGGAAACAGTTTTTCTGCAATAACTTTTGACCCAAGCCATGTACGAGCTTATTTTTACCGGCATCGTGTTCCTCTCGTCAAGACGCATCGAATGAACTATAACGTGACCTTGAAAGGTCAACTTGAAAATTTGACCTCAGGTCAAGGTCCTGACCTGACCGGAAAGGGTCATGTTGCATATCAGTCGATCCGTATCGTCGAGCTGAACACATCTAAGGCGTTTTCATCGCTCTAGCATGCTTCTATCAAAAGTTATTTGCGAAAAACTGTTAGATACCATTCGTGACCTAAGATGACCTCAGGGCATAAACAAGGGTCACGGACACCATTTTCATGTTCAGTGTGTCTAAACCACTTGTAATTCGGTGTTTGGGAGTGTTTATAATTTCTTTCGTCCAAAAGAGGCGCATTTCAATTTTCTCCCATTGACTTATAATGGGGAGGTCGCAAAATTGACCTGACCTTAGGTCATCGATATCAAAATTCTGAGATATACATTTTGTACATGCTATTGCTCTTAGCAATCGCTGAAAGTTTCGAAGCGATCGGTCACTCGGTGTAGCTATGACAGACATTGAAACTTTTTATGAGGTGAGGTCACTTCAAGTGACCTGGTGACCTGACCTTGAATGACCTTGGTCTGAAATTTTCACAACATGTGTAGAATTGATGTATGATAAGGTGTACGTTTTTGAGATATTCGCGAAAAACCACAAGGGGGGGTGTTCAAACACCCCCCCCCCCCAGCAGGGCGCGGGTTAATAAATGATATCGATGTTATGGATTTATACGTATTTGAATATATAAAACCACCAGGCATGCAATTTTAACTTTAGTCTCGGAATGCTTCAAGTGATCTGAAATTTACACCAAAAGTCTCGCTACAAGCACCCTGTTCCCGCCATATCCGTGTTGAGTAATTCACCTTTTTCACCGGCTCGGCAGCCCTCAGAAAGATGGTGAAGTTATGGTCGATCGTGTGGTGTACATTGGGCAGGCAGCTGTGAGCCAGCAGGCCCGCTTCAGGGAACAGACAGCGGACATGCGACCCTAGTCGCCGCCCCCGAGCCTCGAACGCGTTGGTCATCAGGATACCGCCGAGGCGCTGAAGAAGCTGCTCGTCGGCGTTCACCTGAAGAGGACGCAGTGGTGGTAGCTGAAGTGTTATGGAGTGGGCGGGGACTGGGGCTCCTGTGAGTCGCCGCCAATACACACCACACTATAAAGCTATGCCACTATAAGGAGTATGTATAGCGAGGGCATCAGTGATTGTATGGCATTGTTTTATGAAATGCTAGAACTGCTGCACCTATATTCTCTATTCTGTCTTGAGTAGCTTTGCATACGGATGGAAATGTCTTTCCTTAACTGAAAAGGCCAGTTCACGCATCTTATATAGTGCCCCAAAAAGAAGTGTTCCGTGTCTCAAATATGTACTTATTTTTAACGATGCGCTAAATCATCTAATTGCAATTTCGTCTTACTTTAATCTGAATGCGACCCTAGTCGCGACCCAGCCGGCAACGAAAACATATATGTATTTGTGTCTTCCATTCGGCTTGATTCAGCTTACACACAGTCCGAAAATTAAGCTTCACGTCTCGCGTTGACTTGGTCTTGTCTTACCTTACACACAGTCCTCAGAAAGTTGACCACGTTGTGTTGGAAAACTCCTGAGAGCTCTGATTTGGGCCAGTGCTCGGGACTGGAGTCCATCTCCATAACTCGCTCAAACCGGGCCGGGTCAGTGTCCCGCAGCTTCAGAAGCTGGAGACGAAGAATGAGGAAGGTCAGATGAGGTCATGGCTAAGGTCAGGTCAGAGCTATCAAGGTTTCAAACCCCTTTTCCGTAATTCAGACTAAACAGTAATTTTAACCCATATCGACCGCCGATCTGAATTACCGTGATATTTCATGGGAATGATTCTAATGCCCTTGACCTTGACCCAAGCCTATTCTTATCACAAGAACGTTAACCCCTAATGAACAATAATATTGATCCCACTCTGATGCTGGGCCTAGGTGCCAGAGCATTAGCCCGGACAGATCCTAGCCTGTTAGATCTTGAATCGTGTATTATTTTCCATGACTGACCCTTGCCCCTGTGTCCTTGACCCTGTATGACCCTAACCCACGTGACCATGACCCAGACTAGCCCCAGCCCACGTGATCTTGAACTTAAGTGACTCTTAAAACATTTGGCCTTGACCAAGACTAACCCTTGCTCACATAACCGTAACGTTAAGTGATCCTAGCTCGCATGACCTCAGCCCTTGCACTGACCCTAACCCACATGACCTTAACCCTCACTGACCCTCACCCACGTGACCTTGACCACCACTGACCCGAACAACCGTCACGGCCTCCAGATAAGCAGCCGGCTTGGTGAAGTCCTCCACCACGGGTCTGGCTTTGGCTCCACCGGCGGCGAGAACAGGACACTCAACCTGACGGCAATGAAGGAAGGTAAAGAGATGGGTCAAATCCGTGTTTTTATTGGTAATCTCTAAATCCATTTATTGGTAATAACTTAGTATCGCACACAAGTAGAAATTGTGTTGACTAGCAATTAACAGAACATTCTATTTGAAATTGACAGTAACGAATACAAGTTCAAGTCCCGACAAGTGAGCCGACTGAAGCGAGTAGTCGGTAAAACGTCCAAATCAGAACGATGCATGGCATTCGACAAAAGGAGACCTTTTTTACGCCACATACCTTGCACAACACATTCAGTCATCAAATTCACAAGACCCTTGGGCTAAAGAAAAAAAACTTATCTAACATAGTAGGACAACTGCATGAATAGATCCCTTTCTCAAGTCACGTAGGTACTTCACAATAGCAGCGCCTAAGCTCTGCTAAGTTATAAAAATGCAAGGCCCTATATACCAGGTAGGGTCGTCCGGCGATTCTACCTTTTCGTGACGTCAGCTCGTGACGTCATTTGGAGTCAAGTCTCGAAGCCCCGTTCAATCCCCATGTAAATGAGCGATTTTCGAAGCACTGTGGAATGAAGTCTGCACAAGATATATCAAACTTAAGTATCTAATCTGAAAGAGCAGACAATTTTCTGCAAGTTATCTATTACGTGTTTTTCGCTAAATCTTTTGCTTTTTTTTCACAAAAGCGTACAATGTCCCCCCCCCCCCATGTCTCCGCAGCCTCCCTGCCGCCAGCCGCCGCGCGGTCGCGGTAGTGTAGTGGTTAGCGTGCCCGCGCAGTATTCCAAAGGTCCCGAGTTCGAATCTATGCGGTGCGGAACTTTAATTGCAATTCCAAGCTGAATATACGCACATCCATAATAAATTATTATTTGTATAGCTAAACTGTCACCAAGCTATCCATATAAATTGAATTCACCCAAAATATCGGCAAGATTCTATTAAAATATAAATTCAAATATGGCGGCTTGGACTGCCGCGTGTGTTACGCTCCGCCCATAGCTCCGCCCACATGCGTGACGTCATTCGTGTTAGTGGACACACGCGGAGATAGGGGACGACATGGGCCTGATAAAAATGCTTGTCACGCAGTGGCCTACAAACAACTCAATGAGGCTCAACACGCTATCGGCTGTGTTTCTACTCACTATTCAAAAGGTTTGAGTGCCCCGCAGAGCGAGCGCTGATGACCGGTCAAAGGTTATGCATGTATCAGTGCTAAGGGGAGGAGAAAGGCAGTTGATAGGAATCAGTCAATACAGGGAAAATAAACATAGGGACAGCGTCAGAATCATTGAAGCACCGATGCATTTTATTGAAAAATGTAGGGTAGATATGCAAGCGGGTAAAGGTGAGATGTGATTTTAGCGGTTTATTCTATTATCATTTATCGGTATCTCCTTCCGAGTAACCTTCTAGATAGTAGATAGTAACAGTATAAGAGTAGCTTTGTTAACCCGGCGGCCGCTGGGCCTCCGCGCCACCCGCCGGCCGCTGGGGGGGGGGCATATAGTTGCCCCCCCTTTACTTCTACGACGATATCGTCGCAACGCGAGGAGATAGGGAAGCGAAACTTTGCACACATCTTCCTGAATACCTAGCCGAGGTTGTGTCCAAATTTGGTGTTGATCCCATTTGAAATGACGTCACAGTGACGTCATATGTGAAATTATAGATTTGCGACTCTCATATTCCTCACGATACATCAGATATATGGGACCGAATATAAAGGACCGATTATTGGTCAGAAGCTAGATGGAAGTGTAGTTAGATGTTTTAAGATGACAGCAGGTGCTGTCTAGTTCATTTACAGTTGAGTTTCATGCTCAGCGTCGTCAGAAACGGTCCATATCGGAAAACGGCAAAACTTTATGACGTCACTGTGACGTCACCTTTGATGCTATAACCACCAAACTTTTCTCAAACATTGCCTAGGTATTCATTTGAAGCTATGCCAAGTTTCACGTTCGTAGCTCATCAGGTTTCGGAGATATTTCACAAAACGTAAAGGGGGGCAACTTTATGCCCCCCCCCCCCCCCAGCGGCTCGTGGGTGAACAGCCACGAGAAAAGAAATAGCTATGGTCTGGAAAACTAAGGAAAGAACAGAGCTAAGGCGCAGCAGTGATAAATTATGAGTTTCATCCATCAACCAGCATGATTTAGCTCGTATTTCAAGACAGGAAGATAACTTCTGCTTACCTACATGCAATGATCGAAACAAGCGCAAAGTGCCCATGAGACCTTTCCTTACGGTTACTAGGCTAAAGGGAACATCACTACGCTAATATGACGTCACTTTTGGTCAGTGACGTCACTTACCTGATGTTCGGGTCTTTGTTCGCACTCTGACGAACAGAGGGGATACTGACATTTAGAACACCTGCAAACCACCAACCCCAAATTGGTTACAACATGGTCCAAACTCCAAAGGTTCGTACTCGAGCACATTGTGGTCCAAAGTATTGAGCTGGGTTACGCACAGTGGTTTAGTGAATTGTTAATTTGTGATTAAAAATGCACGAACGTTATGGATCCAATATCCATTGTGATCCATCGAACCCAGGCTCATTGGATCACGGATCCCGATTCATCCAGCAACTTCTCCACCACATTATCAGTCTCACTTGACGATTCTCCTACCTATGAACGTCCTCTTCATCCTCTAGAGGCAGAGTGCACCCAAGGCAGCAAGGCAGTGAGTTCTGTTTGGGTCCAAAGACGTAGGCTGGTTCTCGAAGCACCAGATCCCCCGGGGAGAGGTCGCGAGTAGCCACCACGTATCTGGGGATGGATGGGTCAATAGGGGTCAGTTTCGTCAGTTGGGTCATAAATGTTCAGTTGAGGTTTTAAAGCTCAGTATCAGTAAAAGCAATGGAGCTCTTGGTGAAGATCGGCTTTTGAGACTGTTCTTAATAAAAGCATGCAAGTCGTGGTTTTGTGAGTGCTATTTTTTTTCGGGGAGGGAGGGGGACCTCACGTCGGTATGCGATTTCAAATTTGAAAAAAAAACTTGGGTGATCGGATGCCCCTAATGCCAACGTTAACTATGTTATTCCCATTTTCGAAAATATAAAAATTTGAGTCGAAATACAGACAACCAAAAGATTCAGTCACATGGGAGCTAGTATGGACCCTTGTAGTACGCTGCTAAGCACTTACTAGTCAAGATTCCTTTGCTAATCCTTATTAGTTACATGCTCCTATTCTCCGTGCAATTTCAGCGGACATGCGAATTGCGATACTTCAGCATATTTCACCCTCGTGTCCCCACCTAGAACATTCATTTATCTATTTCCTTTGCACTGTACTATACGCCTACATGTTTTATACTTTTCAACAGCATTGCTTTTTTTGGCGCCACTCACCTTCCGAATAAGTCATTTTTGCGGACCTCATAAGCGCTCTCGCCCTCACCACTCTCATAGTTCACTGTGACAGAGGCGTCAGAAGCGACACACGGCCGGTCCACAGACTGTGGAAATAGAAACGGTGCAGCATCAGACGCACTGTGAACACAGTTCGACATCCTAAAATGGTGTGTATTTCTAGTTTAGAGTGTATCTGGTGATGTACGATGGAATAAAATGAGCGATACTTCGCATCTAAAGCGTATCTGGGACATAATTTCTTACAATAAGAAAAATAAGGCAAACAACTCTATCAACTGAAACATCGCCAACCCAAACAAGACTTCAGCATGACCTCTGAAGGCATTAACTACACCCTAGCAGCTACATGCCACAACTAAAGGATTTATTAGGGACATACCTACAAAAAAAACGAAGTCTCTACATACCCGGCAAAATCATGCAAGCAATAAGTTGAAACGTAACTTACTCAAACGAAATCGACCCCCTTACGTCTATTTTAGTACCGCTACCCTCCGTGATACCTCCTCGTGTCTACATTTGCACTGTCATCTGTCCCCCTCCCCTCCCCTCCCCTCCTCCCCCTCCCCTTGGCAACCTGACACTGCAGCCATCACGACCGAGAGGGGGGTAGGGGGGGGGGGTGCAGGGGACAAAAATAGACGGAGCGGTGGTTTCCGGGCTGGCAGCTGACTTCGCTCGGACAGACAGACGGGATCACGTGGGGACAAATGTTATGGACATCTTTTATAATCTATGTGTCGTAGTATGAATCGATAGTTATTTGATTGACAGATATTAGATTTATGATTTTTGATATTATATGTTAGATTTTGAACGCGTATTACATGCGTTCACTGTCATTGCTTTTATGGCATTATCGTGCATTGTTGAGAGTCGATTGGACTTTGGAGATTATATTTTTCTCCGATACAAAGGCAATTTAACTTTTTAATTGTCAGTCCTAGTAAGTATTACCACGTTTATCACTCTGAGGTCAGGTCAAATACCCCAGGGAAGGGTTGTGTCTTTCCAAAAATTGCTGCAGATCTTCATAAATATGCAAAATATTGCAACAAAAAATTACACGACGATTCGTTTTATTTTTAAGGGTAATGGGTATTATAGGGTATTATTCAAGGTTATTATAATAAACGAAGCGTCGGGTAATTTTTGTTGCAATATACCTATTGCATATTTATGAAATAAATATCACATTACAACTCAACATAGCTGCAGATATTTTGCTATTTTAGCATTATTATCGCCTTGCTCAGCAGTGTCGAATAATATACTTTTGTTGAAAAAAAATCTGCTTGGTCGTCGACCTCAGGTCAAGCTCTTGTCAAGGTTGCCCTAATCACACAATTACCCGAATGAGGAGTCTGTTACCTATAACATTCGGCTCGTTGGGTCATTTTGAATTCGACGGTGCCCTTCCCGGCTCGCTCATACTCATTTTTTTCCAGTCATCGTCATGAAAGACATGAAAATAGCCGTTACCAAAGACCAAAACACAGAAACTAAATATGATAATGGGTCCTGCAAATAGGATATGAAATAATTTATCGGGTGTTTTTACGAGTATAGTCTCCGGAACTAATGCGCAATTTTACTCCCCCTTGGTTTGTAATTGCAGTGTTACGAGAGTGACCTGACCTATACGGTGATCGTTACGAAAAAAGATAGTTGATGTGCAAAAAGTCATGAGCTTGCAACTGGGTTCAATCTACCGACAAGAAAATCCATGGCACTGAGGATGTTGCAAAGTTGTTATATTTTAGAATCGCGCAGAGGTTCACCTATATGACATCACAATTCATTGAGCTGACCTGACCTAAAATGTGGTTGATTTCAAACGATGGGGCAAGAATCGAGGGTCGGGTATGCTGCAGCTTTCAGCTCTCCATCGCTAGCATGTACGAGCAATCGCAAAAAACGGCTATTGGCGGGTACCACTCAAATCGGCTGGGAAGGGTAGAATCTTGGATTCTTTCGCTCCTTACCGAATTTCGGCATTATTCTGACATAACTTACCTCTGTCTCCGGCATGTTGACGCCCTTCCGTGACAGTTGATCGGCTTGAGTTGCGACCTTAGATGACCTGCGATGACCTCGGATGACCTCAGATGACCTCGGATGACCTCAGATGACCTCCGATGACCTCAACTCTTTTCTCGAACACTTCTGGTAACCACAAATCACTTCAGCTTAGCAGAGCTGACCCTTACCCTTTTGACATCAATTGACCTCAGTGATCTCAGATAACCTCAGTTGACCTCACGTGACCCCGCTCGCCGCCGACAGCCCTTTCTAGCCGCAGGTCACCGGCCGGTCTAACCCCGCCTCGACACAGTCACCGATTGTAGCGGACGGCGCTACCACGTGTGAGTTATTTCTGAGCCTGAGGGCCACCCCTCCCCTCCCTCCTCCCCTACCGGCCCTCCCCCACCGACCACCGCGCCGCACCGGCAGGAGGCGAGTGGTCTGCCATCTGGTGGTGTGAGTTGGAAGTAGATGTTGAGGTGGTGGGCTAGGTTTAGGTTTTAGATGATCGGGTAAACACATTAACCCTCGCCCGTATAGGGGGGGGGGGTCGAACGGACCCCCCCCATGGTTTTTCGCGAATAACTCGCGTAAAAAGCGGCCGATCGCGACGAAACTTTCAGTACCCTCGCGTTCATCAATTTCACACCTACCCTGAAAATTTCATGACCCTGACCCAAATGACCTTTGACCTGTGACCTACTTTTCGAGACCATGTTTGGCTGGAATCGTGATTCGGCGTATGTCGGCTCGCATTAGCCGCGCGTTTGCAGTCTTTTCGTGGTTTCAAGCGTTCAAACATGTGATATGATGTTGCCCCCATGCATTGGGGTGGGTGTCAAGGTCACCTGAAGGTCAGGTCAGGTCATTGACCTTTGATGACCTCGGTTCACTTTTTCGAGTTTTACATGTTTCTAGGCCAGTTTTTGGAGCTGAATTCGAATTTAGCAACCATATGAACATTTACGAAGTAGTTTTGGTGCCTTCGTAACATGTTACGAAGCTGTCAGAGGCGGTTGCCACCTACTACGAATACCCTTACTGGTTGACCTGACCTGACCTGACCCGACCTGGCCTAAATACATGAAGACATCATCTGTGATCAAAACTAACATGATATTCGTGATCAGCACCCCGAAGAACCCCATAGCAGCCACACTTTACGACGTTCTAACAGGTCCCGATTTTCCCGCCTTTGGGGTCATTGACCTGACCTGCAAGGTCAACCAATGACCTAGGACCTTAAAATTGGGTACCATCGGCTTCCTCTCGTCACGGGCAACACGCTCGTTTTTTCCGCGAAGCTCTAGCTCGATCAGGGGCGAAACGGCAAGGGGGGGGTCCAACGGACCCCCCCCCCCTTATACGTTCGCGACTGGAAAAACACCAATACGGGCGAGGGTTAAGGAGTCCTCATGCTGACCTGACCATGACTAAGTGTTGTTTGAAAAGTAAAACCAATCAATTACTTGGAGCTAAATTTTCGCACCGGGAAGCAGCCACCGCGTTCGTTGGCGTAGGACCGCGCTGTTACGCTGCAGGGCAGCGCGTAGACTTAGAGCATAAACAGTTCACAGAAAGAACTCAGCCGACAAAGTGTCGTCGGTGGCCGTCTCGGTCCCATGTGCTCATTTCTCATTCCTCGGCGTTGATGTGTTCTCAAAAGAATGTTATTAAAGCCTTTCCCGCCTCACTCCGCAAAAAAAGATAAACGCTTAAAGGTAGGGGAAGTTGGGGGAACGCCGAAGACTTTTTTTCTGACGCCCGTAGCACGCAAGGTAGACAACATAAGCTATTCTTGTTGGCGTCATTCGAGAGGCCAGTCTTTTGCCTTTCAAACATACCAGGCGCATTTGATGAATTCGCATACCCTTAAGCGCACAAACTAAAAATATCAAAGAAGTGACTTTTTCGGCGTTGCCCCGGACTGCGGGGAAAGCCGAAAATGGGAGAAATGATCTACGGGGAATGCCGACATTGATCTTTTGCCAGTTTAGCTCAAACTTTATCCAGAATTCATCAAAGCTGACACGCGTTTTAAGAGCTTGAGGACGCGGTGCACACTGGAAGTTATAATTGTGTGATATAATAAGAAAATGCCAGGTAAGTTATTCCTTATAGGTAACAGGCCGTTGTGTCGGTTGAAAGTGTAATTTGTGTGACTAAAAATACGCGTTGCTATTCTACAGCAGTAAAGTCCACGTAGCGTGCTTTTAACACGTGCGTAATCGCACGTTTTCGGCATTACCCCAGCCAGCCATACTTTCATTTGCAGGCCCATAACTTTTCAACGTGCTGTATAAATTTCAAATAGGCAGCACACTTATGCAAAGACATGCTAAAGATTACTTGACCGAATTGGCCAGACAAACGGTAGCATAATGAGTAAGAAATGCAGCTTCAAAGGCGCATGTAGTACAAGGGAAACGTACCTTGAAAACGCTCTTGGCGCCCTCATGCAGTCGAAGTATTCCCAATGACGACTCGTAACAAACATGCGATAATTGTAGTCACTTAACCCGCGCCCTGGTGGGGGGGGGGGCTATTTTTTGCCCCCCCCTCCAGACTTTTCGATATCTCCAGAACCGCTGCGCCGATCGTCACCAAACTTTCAGTACCCTCCCGGACATCAATTTTACACATTGTGACCAAAAATTTTTCCAAAGGCTATGATAGGTTGGCCGGAAATGACGTCAGAGTGACGTCATGTTCTGCCGTTTTCGACCCAAAAAAGGGTTTCGCGGGAAGAGCTTTCAGGCCTATAGCTTTGCAAATACAGAAAAATGATAAAGACATAAAAGCTGTAGATTGGACAGGACTACAAAACTGCTATCTCGGATTTTTGAAATTTTTGGATTTTGACCCCCAAAAATCAAAAAAATAGATTTTTTGGATATACTAATCGAAAAATTAAAAAAGTTTTTTGAATTTCGCAAAAACCGGAATATATGTGATAGTCCTTACCGCCTTCCATCCACATACCAAATTTGAGATTGATACCTCCTTTTTTGGCGAAGTTATAGCGAAAAAACTGTTCAAAATTGATGACGTCAAATTTTCAAACTCAATTTTTAGCAATTCTAGACCCCGTAGCGCAAAACAAAGACCACCATTAGACTCCCCGTGACAAGCTGCATCGAATCAATACCCAATTTATGCAAAAATATCAACTTTAAAATTTGACCTTTTTTGGCCTGACCTTGACCTGACCTTGACCTGAACTTCACCAGAAAGTGACCTAAGCCGTAACTGATAGTCTTATAACCAACACCATTGAGTTGGAAATGAAAAATTGGCCATAAAACATGTATCACACAACCTTAGTAAAGTTGGGCTCATGTGACCTGACCTGTGACCCTTGGTGACCTGACCTGTGACCTGACCTGGTATTGCTAGTGACCTCTAATAGCAACATATCTACTAGGCAACTGACGCCCTACCGCTGATTCTCGACAAAATGCGTTTTCCTCGGTGTTATAGCGCATTCCCTAGAAGACCCGTGAACGGTGAAACATTTCATCTTTGACCTGACCTGTGACGTCATCGGTGACCCCGAGGTCTATGAAATTTTGTTTCCTTCGACAAATTTGACAGGCCTTTCGAACACCGTTTGAATTTTGCGGATCCGTCCAGTAGTTTCGGAGATACGAGGGGGGGCAAAAAATAGCCCCCCCCCCCCACCAGGTCGCGTTATAAACAGACCCCACCAGGGCGCGGGTTAAGCTTCAGAGCATCACTGACAGGTGGCATCCATGTCTTACGGTTTTCGAAATATCTCGAATTTCGGCTTTGCCCCAACTCCGGCATTGCCCCAACTTCCCCTAGTGTGCCACCTTTGAAAGATTTCCCATTTTATTTTTCCTAGGATAAGAAGCTTCTGTTTTTACCTAATATCGCAAAAAAAAAATAAAAAATGGGCCTGGAATAGTGCCTTTTTCGCCTAAAAGTTTATCGGTTTTTCGATATGTATAACAACTGTAGTGGGCTGACCTGCACGGGCTGCAAACAGGCGTCGGCAACAATCGCGAATGCGGCGCACATGTGACAATAAGCAAAGGTCATTATAGAGTTACGACGTACGGGAATGAGTTATCAGCTGTCTAATCGTAGACAACACAATGTCGAGCCTTAAACTGTAAGCCTGTATTGGTATTGTTTCTTTTATTTGGCTGTCGAACATTATTTATGGTTTGAAATATGATTTTATGTAAAATAATTGATATGAAAAAGCCGTCTCTTAAGTTATGACCCCATTTCACCACACGCAAGTGGCAGAAATGACAATGGTCAGCTGACGCATTTTTCTTGGCCGAAGTCAGAGCGCGCGGCCCGACGCACCACCACCGCACCACAAAGTATGAGCAGAAGCCGCGCCCAAAGCCAAGGCCCCGGTAACGTGAGGTAGCCGAGTCGGGGCAGCTTGCGCTGACCCAAGCCGGGGCCGCAGCTTTGGGCGCGGTCTACCGCATCCCCGCGGGCAGCCCCGGGCTATCACATGACACCGGGAGGACGCGCGGCTCCGGCTTGGGTCAGCGCACGCTGCCCCGACTCGGCTACCTCACGTTACCGGGGCCCTGGCTTTGGGCGCGGTCTACCGCACCACCTAACAGGCGTGTTCGAAACCGCAGGAGATGATGATGAACGGGTTTATCGAAACTTGATTGGATGAGCATATCGGTAATAGCGATTTCAGTGTGTGCATTTATTGTTCATAGTGGTGTGAAATGTGGTTGGGGTACGACCGACAACCCGTCGGGGCGAATTTCGCACTGGGGTACTCAAAATTTGAAGAATTTAAGACGTTTCCATGAGTTTTGAAGGTATGGATAAGTTCTAAAAATCCGGTTCTCCTTATCTGGGCCATTAACTCCATACGGTCCAGGAAAGCTGGCACACTACCTTTAAGCATCTATGTATTGTGTTTACTTCGGTTCTACATATCTTTTTATTGCGGAACCTTATTGACGAAATCCAGCTAGACTAAACAGCTGAAGCCGTTGACGTCAGACTGCAATATGAATGCACGACAGCGGAGTGAGTACACTGTGTTCAACAGAAGTTTTGGCTCTTTGTAGGTACCTAAGCATAATCTGCTGCTGAATATTGCAAGTGGTTGAATATTCAGTGAAACCGCGACTACTTCCAAAAATAAATATATACCTTATGGGTTAATTCATTACATTCATTAATACCTATAGTCAAAGCATCGCTTCGAGTCAACGTATCCTCACTTCGATATAATACTACTTTGCGTCCCTAAACAGCATAAAATACAGCCAAAATCAACAAAACATTCGATTCAAAAGCTTTGTTTATAGGTAGGCATGACTACCGCTCACTACACAGTAGAAGCATCGTATCTAAATCAAATTGCAGAAGTTTGACAAACTATGAAGACAAAGGCAGGTAGCAAGGTAGCAAGGCAGCGGTGCGAAATGCATTCGACAAACTACCGGGTGAATGACTGGGAGACTAAACTTAATCAATAAATGTAAAATGGACCGGCCCACGCCTATGGCATGATATATCGGCAGAGGCATCACTGCTTCTGAGGCACGACTTCAACTACGGCGCCATATTCACACCAGAACTGCAACTAAGGCGCCATTTTGCTACATGCCTTCATCTACGTTGCCATATTGGAGTAACCAACTCCATCAGTCGCCCACGTATCGACTCTCCAGGCTGGATCATATCTCGCCAGTCTAATCCTCTTCCTTCCGCCTTCATGCCACATACTGCCTATACCAATTGAAGTGATGTCTGCCATTGAAATTGGTGACGTCACATCAAAAATTGGTGAAGCATCAGTAGAACGCTGGACTGTGATCCTGCCAGACGTGTAGCGGACCGTGAACGTGATGTACGTTCCAGCGACCAGCAGCGCTCCGGTGGTGGTTTCGTGATGAGTAGTTGAAGAAGGTGTAGAATAGTAGATCTGAATCGCGCACTTCGTATTGCCCCAACCACCAACAGTAATTCCAAGAATTCTTGTAGAATCACCGTCGGAAAGATAGACGCTGCAATCTTTATCCGCGTCACAATCGTACGTCACTGTGACGTCATTTGATGGAGTGATGGAACGGGTGATGAGTGAGCAGGGTTCGATCTCAAACACCGGATCTGTGATATCAGCTGGGGATGGGGGTTGAATTAGCCACGGATCGGCTGCGTTGCTCTCTAGTTGAAGCTCCGCTTCGGCGACCTCAGCGCTTGCCATCAGAAATCGGGCGTCAGGTTGACTACTAGGAGCAGTGGCGTTGAAGAGAGCCCCTTCTGAGGTAAGCATGAAGGCCGATCCACACCAGGAGAAGGTTAGAAGAGTCCAGCCAGAAGAGTTAGTAGCCGTAAGAAGAGTTCCCGTCGCCGCCACAGCTAGTGCTGTGGCATAATCCGAGTTGTCAGCGTAGTAGTACGCCTGAGTGGTAGATTCTCCAATGGAGAAAACGGTGCGCTGTTGCCTCTTGAAATCTCTCGTCACGGCTCCAAGGATGAGTTTTCCACCAGTCCCCAGTCTAAGTCTGATCTTGGCCGAGCATGTTCCATCCACCAACTGTTTAAAGCCTGGGTAGAGTAGAGAAGTCTTCCACGGCATCCATTTGGGGAGCGTTAGATCTCCACTTGCCTGCCAAAAATCTCCAACAACCGTGCAGATACCTCCAGAACATCCAATCGCCCCGGGAGGCCCCAGGGATTGGCAATGGATGTCTTCCAGACAGGCATCTCCGAGAGAATCAGCGAGACATTCTGGAGAGCAAAGGCCTCCCTGCTGACAGCTGGAATCGCTCCAGAAGGGTAGAAGGGTCTCTGACGTTGGAGTAGAGTAGATGTCGTAGTAGAAGCTGTCTGCGTCCGCCTGTGGTGATAAATCTATTGTTCAGTATTCCTGATAAATTCCGCATTGTAAATATCATTAAAAAAGAAATGCCAGTGGTTTTGGTTCTATCGTAAGTGGATAGTTAAATAGTACTTAAGAATGAGACATTCCTTATAGGAAAAACTACTACGAATAAGAACAACGAAGACATGAAAAGGGAAAAGGGATAAAAAAACACGATTCATTGAAGTACAGGATGACGCAATGGTTTGTAGACTAGTGCGAAAATATTGGTTTAGAGCAGACCAATGCAAGTAAATTGATGAGAAATAGATGATAAAGTCGAAAACATAGGTAGACTTAGACATCACTTACCTGAAGAGTGTGGCCGTCACAAGCGGCTTCTGCCAGCAGTTGACAACTCATCTGACCATTAACCGAAGCCCCCAACTGCATGGCTCTACACCCTGGCTGCCGAATGCACATATGTAGACACTGCAGACGAGTAGATGTTTGTAGATGTTGAAGAGGAGCTACACCAGTTAGATGAAGCCCGGAGCGGTAGAAGCCATGAGCGTAGAATGAAGAAGCTGGTGTTATGTGTGTTAGAAGAAGTAGAAGAAACCGTAGAAGTGGTAGAAGTAGAGCCAGCAGTGGAGAAAGCGCTGCCATGATTGGTCAGCGGCCAGCCAGCCACCTGGCGGTGACCGACGAAAACACCGCGGGTGAACTGTGGAGACACCTGGTGGTGGCCGCTGGAGTTAACGGTACGGGCTAACGGGAACGTGTCAGACGGATGGAGAGAGAGAGAGAGAAAAAAAAAGAGAGAGAGAGAGAGAGAGAGAGAGAGAGAGAGAGAGAGAGAAGGAGAGGGAGAGGGAGAGAGAGGGGGGAGGGAGAGGGAGAGAGGGAGAGGGAGAGAGAGCTATTTCGGTTGATGTTTCGTTCCACTGCACTGGAATGGCTTCAACGGAATTTAGCGATTATGAACATAGCCGGCGGAACAGGAGGGCACCGGGGCACCGTGCCCCCCTTTGATTTTGGTATTTAGCTCATTAGCATTAGCTCTATTAGCATTAGCTCTATGGGCGTTGCATGGGAAGAATGGGACCAAAAGTCGGCAGTACCCCCCCCCCCCCTTAACCCGCGCCCGGCTGGGGGTCCTGGATTTCCACGCCCTGCTGGGGGGGTGTTTGAACACCCCCCCTTCTAACTCGGCTCCTGGGCCACGTAGCGATACGCAGAAGGCGGTATTCGAAAGAGCGTCAAAAATAATGAGGAAATCACTTCGGTCAATTTTTTGGTCAGGTCAAAGGTCAGGTCACCAGAGGTCATTGAAGGCAAAATTTCGCCGATTTCCAGGCCGAATGTCGACAATTTCCAAGAAGCCAACGCATAACTCGGGAGCCAATAGAGCTACAGCGCCGCGGAAAAGCGCATTCGATAGCCCTATTAACGCCCTTTCTGAGTAATTCCCTCAGGTTTGACCTAACGTCAACGGTTTTGCCTACAGGGGGCAAAAACTGCAAAAATAGCCGATTTTTTCGGAAACAGTTTTTCTGCAATAACTTTTGACCCAAGCCTTGTACGAGCTTACTTTTACCGGCATCGTGTTCCTCTCGTCAAGACGCATCGAATGAACGATAACTTGACCTTGAAAGGTCAACTTGAAAATTTGACCTTAGGTCAAGGTCATGACCTGACCGGAAAGGGTTATGTTGCATATCAGTCGATCCGTATCGTCGAGCTGAACACATCTAAGGCGTTTTCATCGCTCTAGCATGCCTCTATCAAAAGTTATTTGCGAAAAACTGTTAGATAACATTCGTGACCTAAGATGACCTCAGGGCATAAACAGGGGTCACGGACACCATTTTCATGTTCAGTGTGTCTAAACCACTTGTAATTCAGTGTTTGGGAGTGTTTATAATGTCTTTCGTCCAAAAGAGGCGCATTTCAATTTTCTCCCATTGACTTATAATGGGGAGGTCGCAAAATTGACCTGACCTTAGGTCATCGATATCAAAATTCTGAGATAGACATTTTGTACATGCTATTACTCTTAGCAATCGCTGAAAGTTTCGAAGCGATCGGTCACTCGGTGTAGCTATGACAGACATTGAAATTTTTTATGAGGTGAGGTCACTTCAAGTGACCTGGTGACCTGACCTTGAATGACCTTGGTCTGAAATTTTCACAACATGTGTAGAATTGATGTATGATAAGGTGTACCAAAAAACGGTGGCGCTCCGCGCCGCCGTTTTTGAGATATTCGCGAAAAAACACAAGGGGGTGTTCAAACACCCCCCCCCCCCAGCAGGGCGCGGGTTAATTGAAGGTGTTCCGCCGCTACTGATTATGAACTAGAGATGTCAATCGGATACCAACTTTTTGGTATACCGATACCAAACCGATACCAACTTGGTATTTGGTATTTCAATCGTAATTTGTTTGGTATTTTATTGGTATCATAAGCCCTCACTAATGTATAAGAGGCTAATAAATCGGTAAAAAGTTGGTATTTCCCTCAGTTTCCCAAGTTGGTTTGGTTTCGGTATTTTCCCGTGGTTTTGGTTGGTACTTGGTTTGGTATCGGTATTCCGATTTTCCGTAATTGATATCACTATTATGAACACGAAAAGAACTCTCAAGGTCGACGGCTCAAAGGGGGTAATCCGGACATATATCTGTCTGCAATGTTATTCAGGCGATTGTTAGCATGCCCCGCCTGCTGATACCAAAAACAAAAAAGTCACACATTCCTCCATCTGACCATGCTAACAGTGCAAGCCACAACACAATCGAACTCACATAATTTATAGCCTTTTTGATCGGCAACCTGCACCAGACTAGCAGCAACGGGCTATCAATGTGTTGGTAGCAACGCGGCGCCCCTGCAGTTCACATGGGCATAGTTTTCTAAAGAGATACAGAATGCTTTAATGGACAAAGCCACTTAAGGAGCCTTAACGCGGCTTTTATTGACAATATTTCAGGCCCTAATGTCGATCAATCAAGTATAATATTTCCCTAGAATGAATCACGAGTGGGCTAGCGTCATTACGTAAGACGGTAGCTCGCCAAAATTTCATTTGCTGATGTACCAGCAACAAAGATATTGTTTTTTGCAGCGGGTCTACATCATGGCCTGTGATAAATTTCGTCCAATTGCTCTACAATGCTCCACCCTGAACATCAGGTACTTCTGGTATGTTTATTTTTTTATTTAGTTATTGAAGTATCCAAATGGCAAGGCATGTACGCCGACGAATTTTGTTCTTGACGTAGGCAGTTAACCCGTGCCCTGATGGGGGGAGGCATTTTGGCCCCCCTGTGTTTTTTCTTAAATAGCGAGAAGCGCCGCCAAATTTTGGTTACCTTCCTGGGCATCAATTTGACACCTTCACACCAAATTTCAAATCTTAGGTCACCTTAGGTCAGGAGTTATTGAGGTCAAACTGAGGTCATGTTCGAGTAAAAATGAGCAAAAAACATGACATTTTGAAACGCTGACCAAATCTACAGTTAACAAGCAATTTTAAAGTTCTTTATGTGGTTGTATAGGAAAAAGATGGCGCTAAGAAACTGCTGTCTGGGATTTTCAAAGTTTTGGGATTTTTACCCCCCAAAAATCATTTTTTTAGAAAAACTAAAAAAATCCCAAACTTTTTCGAATTTCGAAAAAACGGAAAATATGTGATAGTACCAGCGCTCTTCGATATACATACCAAATTTTGGATCGATACCTCCTTTTTTGGCCAAGTTATAGAGAAAAAACTCTTCAAAATTGATGACGTCAAATTGTTGAACTCCATTTTTAGCAATTCTAGACCACGTAGCGCAAAAAAAGACCACCATTGAACTCCCCGTGACGAGCTGCATCGAATTTTACTGCTGCACCCATTTTATGCAAAAATATCAACTTTGAAATTTGACCTAATTTGACATGACCTTGACCTGACCTTGACCTGACCTTCACCAAAACATAATATCAACTGACCCCAAGCGCTGCCTGTCCCACATAATCGCATTTGGCATATAAAATGAACCATAGAACATGCATCACATTATATTTTTAAATGTGACCCTCAGTGACCTGACCTCTGTGACCTGACCTGGTATCAGTGACCTCAAATAGCAAAATATGTTTTTGACGAACATTTCCCCATCGATGATTTTCAATGAAATGCATTTTACTCGATTTTTCAACGCATTTCTTGAAATGCCTATAAACGGTGAAAACTCGACCTTGCCAAAATTGACCTGACCTGTGAGTTGTGACGTCATCGGTTAGACCGAGGTCAATGAAATTGGGTCACAAGGTAGTTCCCCGTTGGGGCTATCCAACGCCGTTTGCCGCTTGTCGCTATGTTGCGTGGTTCTCGAGATCTTAGGGGGGGCCAAAATGCCCCCCCCCCCCATCAGACCGCGTTGCTCCGCAGACCCCAGCTGTTGCTTCCGCACGTTTATGGTGATTGATTTTTTTTCTTATTCTTCAATACAATGATTTTGCATAAATATTTTGTATCAACGCAATCAACTGCCGGTACCATTTTGTAAACACTTCAATTTAAAAGCGAGCCTATCAAGCTGATGGTGATTCGCCATTTTCGCCAATGGACATGGACGCCAATTACATTTTCGCCTTGGACAAAAACGGATTCTCTTAACCCTCGCCGGACCTATTGGTTTTCTACATACGCGCCGGCCGAGGGGGGGGGGGCGGGTACGACCCCCCCCCCCTCGCCGTTTCGCCCCTGGTGGAGCTAGCGCGTCGCGGAAAAAACGAGCGTGTGCGCCGTTACGAGACGCAGAGATTGGTACCCGATTTTAAGGTCCTAGGTCAACCGGTGACCTCTGAGGTCAGGTCAAGTGCCCCAGGGTACGGTTCAGTTTTTGGTGAATAACTTCACAAAAAACGGCCGCAGAGCCGCGATTTTGGCAGCATCGTGTTCGCCTTGCTCAGGCGCATCGAATGATATACTTTTTATTCGGGTCAGGTCAACTTGGGGTGTTGACCTCAGGTCAAGGTCAGGTCAGCACCCCCAGGTCACGAAGTTGGTCGAAAGAGGTCATGTCGCATATCATTCGATTCGGCAGGTCTTCCTGAGTCCATTGGTGGCTTTCCCGACTCGCTAGCTCAATTTGATCGGGAGTTATTGACGAAAAACTAATATGACCTTGATGACGTCATAAATGACGTCACGGAAGGTCAACATTGCAAAAGTGACGCATCTAACCTTGCAAGGAGTGCATCAAATCACGATTCTGTGTGCTTGAGATAGTTGGAGATCGTTCCCGGCGCCAGAATAGCAGTTTGAATTTTTCCCCATTGACTTATAATGGTGAGGTCACGAAAATGACCTGACCTCTCATATGACCTTTAGGAAAAATCCGAGATATACAAGTTGTGAGACTCATAATGGATACTAGATCCTGCAAGTTTCATTTCCCTGTGACATCTCCTCTGGCAGTGAGGGCGTTGCGAAGTTGCGACATCTGAAGACCGTGCAGAGGTTCACTTATGACGTCATAGGTCAGTGACCTGACCTGACCCAAAAATGCGGTTGGTGTCAAAAGATGCGGCTTGGATCAAAGGTCAGGTATGCCAAGTTTCAGCTCTCTATCGCCAGCGTGTTCGGAGCTATCGCGAAAAAACCCTATGGGGGGGGGCGGCACCCGCCCCCCCCCCCTTCGGCCGGCGAGGGTTAATTGGTAGCTCCATGCCTCCTAACTCAATTTCAATTAGGTACTCCTGATGCATCTAGATGACCGTCGACGTGCCATTTGCCAAATTAGGGATTCTTTAGATGCTTCGTTTATAATAATTCAGCGCGA
The DNA here is from genome assembly GCF_019059575.1 of Amphibalanus amphitrite. Classification (NCBI taxonomy): domain Eukaryota; kingdom Metazoa; phylum Arthropoda; class Thecostraca; order Balanomorpha; family Balanidae; genus Amphibalanus; species Amphibalanus amphitrite. The sequence continues at coordinate 56,246 of NW_024882655.1, read as the reverse complement.
TGACTGGGCTAATGGCGCTGAAATTGGGCTTTTCGGTGTAAGTGCACCCGGTGAACTAATCACCCAACGCACATTTGATAAGTTGCGGTTATGGTGCTATTTTCTATGCCAGCTGTAATTCTCACAGCCTTACTCATTGATGGATCCAGAAAAGTGGTTTTAGATGCCATAGGCAGCGGAACGATTTGAGACAGGGGAGGGGGAGGGCACCAGCTCAATGAGACAAACCTAGGGTACCCCCAAATCCTGTTTTCTCATCGGATTTAGGTCACTTATTTTTCGTCACAGCCCTGAGGCTGACACGATGATTTTTTTTTTACTAAACGAAAATGGCAGTTCATCCCCATATGTGTGGTTAACTTTAAGCTGATCCTCAAGTACCTATGTGTTCGTCTCTTCCTTGTTGTCGTTTGATAAATTCCATTTATCCTACATGTATCAAATTCCCAAGAAGCCATCGCAGAACTAATCAGTGGCGAATCCCAGGGGGAGGTCACATGGGTCATGACTTAGGGCCTGGGGTCACCACATGCCTGCCAGGAGCACCACAGGCCTGACAGCCGACAGGGGCACCACAGGCCCGCCAGGGGTACCACAGGCCTAGCAGGGGCACCACGGGCCTGTCAGTGGCACCACAGGCCTGTCAGGAGCAACCATCGGCCTAGCAAAAACACTACAGGTCTTCCAGGGGTACCACAGACCTGCCAGGGGCACCAGAGGCCTGCTAGGGGCACTATCGGCTTCGCAGGGGAACCATCGGCCTCGCAAGGGCACCATGGGCCTGTCAAGGGCACCACAAGCCTGTCGTTGGCACTTTAGGATTGTCAGGGGCACCACAAAACTGTCAAGGGCACCTGCGCTCTAACAGGGGCACCACAGGCTCGCCAGGGGCACCACAGACCTGCCAAGGCCCAGGGACACCACAGGCCTGTCAGGGGCACCACGGGCCTGTCAGGGCCCATGGGCACCTAAGTCATGTTAGGGCCCACCGTAGGCTTGCAGGGGGCAGGGTAGGTAGGTACCACAGTCTTTCCCAGGGGCACCAGCGGCCTAGCAGGGGCACCAGTCATCACATGACTAACCAAAAAATAAACAAAATAAAAAAAAACTGAAAATAGGGCAACACCAAAAATAAGTGGCCGAAATCCGCTGAGGTTTTAATTTTGGGTATAGGTAGAGGCACCACTGCGATTCATGACCCTCCCCTTGGAGTTTTCCCGAATCCGCCCCTGGTACACTCGGGGGCAGATTGATGTTCTACAACTCTATCCACCGGGTTCCTATGGCTCAGCATTGGCAGCAGCCGCCTGGTACCGGTAGACTGTGCCGCTTCACTTACTTGTCAAGCGGCACAGCCTACCCACCCGTATGACACCGGTCTGGGTCGGTGGCTGGAAGGTGATGTGGGCCGCCTGTGACGTCAGTGCAGCGGTGAGGGCCGAGCCCGGAGGCATGGCTCGGGTCGGCGCGGCGCGGCGGCTTGCGAGGGCTGGAGAGTGAGGTGGGGTGGGAGCACGGACATCGCGCGGCTGAGCGAGTGTATTTAACTTTCGCGTCTCAAGGCGCCAATTATTCTACCTAACAATTGTGCTAAAGCAGTTGTTAAAATGTCCTATCCCCAAGACAGCGCCTATCATCATACTTGCAATGCACATTACGACACACTTAAGCGTGGCAATGGGACAGCCGATAGAACTTATGTCACTCGTGCATCGAGGTGCGGAGCTATATTTTGTATAACATATTAGTATTAAGGCCTTGATTGAGCAGATTGCCGTCTATTGTTTCGCACGGTAATCGTCCAGAGACCTGGGAACTGGGGGTTACGGGTAGTGCCGCAGCCAACGCCCCAATTTAAAGGGACTATCCCACCTTTAACATGGGGTTTGAGTTGAGATAGCCAAGTTTGCGGCGAGGTTCAGAAACCACTATCTATCTAGGTTGCAACCCCCGCGGCCTCTTGGTGTTGAAGAAATTCGTTCCCTTCATTTGAAAATGGGCCTTGTACAAGGCCCTATCTTCAACATGGAGCGACCGTTAGTGTGACGTCACCTCGTTTAGTCATTCTGATTTAAATGGGTTTGTTCGTTGAAAAATCGCTTAAAACTTGGTCTGAACTTTGTTGTGGTGCCTACAGAGTAAAAAGAATCAGCTTTATGACAGTAATGTGGCCTGGGGAAGGAGGTAATTTTGGGCTGTGACGTCACATATTTGAAAGTTTGTGTTTGGAATATGAGAAGCCTAAGATGTTTAATGAAAAATAAATGCCAGAACCGTGTTCCTGGTCATCCAATCTATAAAGTCGGGCACAATTTAACTGGTTTTAACAACATTTTAGAAGGTGGGATAGTCCCTTTAAAGCGATTATTACTGTTGCTCTAATATGTGGTCGCAGCCCCCAATAGCAAACCGTTCCAACTAGGAGCCAAAAAGTCGACCACTCAGGGGGGTTCGAACCGGGCTTCTCCCACCGGCCAATTCACGACACGAGCGTTCATCCACTGAGCTACCTAGAATGGTCCTCGTCTGCACAAAACGAAATGACAATACTGTCATTGGCGGTCAAATGACAGTATTGTGACATTTGATCGCGTTTGACCGCGGCAGTGGTCGCTGGTTTCGGCAGCTCAGTGGATACACGCTAGCGTCGTAGGGTGACCGGTTAGAGAAACCCGGTTCGAACCGTCCCAGGTGCGCGACTTATTTGTTCCTAGATGGAACGGTTTGCTATTGGTGGCTGCGACCACACATTAGAGGAACAGTAAGAGTTGCTTAAAGTTGGGACGCCACGCTTTCCAAAAACCCCAGTTGCCACGTCTCTGGACGATTGCTGTGCGAAATAATAGACACCAATGCGCTCAATCAAGGCCTTAATACTTATCTGTTAAAAACAATGTAGCTCCGCAACTCGATGCACGTGTGATATAAATTCTATCGGCTGTCCCAATGCCACGTTTAGGTGTGTCGTAATGTGCATGGCAAGTATGATGATAGGCGCTGTCTTAGGGGATAGGACATTTTAACAACTGCTTTAGCACAATTGTTAGGTAGAATAATTGGCGCCTTGAGACGCGAAAGTTAACTACACTCGCTCAGCCGCGCGATGGTCCGTGCTCCCACCCCACCTCACTCCCCAGCCCTCGCCAGCCGCCGCGCCGCGCCGACCCGAGCCATGCCTCCGGGCTCGGCCCTCACCGCTGCGCTGACGTCACAGGCGGCCCACATCGCCTTCCAGCCACCGACCCAGACCGGTGGCATACGGTGTGTGTAGGCTGTGCCGCTTGACAAGCAAGTGAAGCGGCACAGTCTACCGGTACCAGGCGGCTGCTGCCAATGCTGAGCCATAGGAAACCGGTGGATAAAGAGTTGTGGAACATCAATCTGCCCCCGAGTGTACTAATGCATCAAATTCAGGGGGGCGGCACCTTGCTATTGGTGCCCCCTTGCAGAATTCAAGGGGGACACGGTGCCCCCCCCCCCGTTCCCCCGCCTATGTTAGATGCTGCGAGGACACATACCTACCTACTTCCCAAAACGTTTATCCAATTAACGGAAAAATCGCTCTCAGTTATGTATTGCTGTTAAGTTTAAAACCAGTTTTTACTCGAGTAAAAGTACTCGAGTAAAAGTTTTCTTTCAGTGCGCCTGTGAGAGGTAAAGTACAACTATTCGCCAATGTCAGGGGCAGCGGGAATGGCAAGTGTCCGTATCTGCTTCCTCTCCTCTTTGTATCCACCATCAGTCTCACTGTCATAACTATATGGCAGTTGGTCGTGATACAGCACACTGCACAGTGCACAGTGCTATCGGCAAAAGCAGAAATAAGGTTTGGGGGGCTTTCGGGAATGTATGTATGCTCTTCAAAAAGGTCCTCAATATAACTCTGTACACGGTATGCAAAAGTTAATTGGTCCTCTAATAAAAGCTCAAATTTACTTGGTACGCAGTTTTGTTTCTTTTCTTTCAAGTTGCAACTCTTCTGTATGTGCCAGGAAAGCAGCGTAAGTTCATCAATTCCGTCACTTCTGGAGAATCATTTGTCCAAAAGACTCTGTATCCGCAAGCTGCTGCCTTGTTTCCCCAAAAACTCGGCACAGCTATAAGCCCCGCAAACAATCTTATTGCCGTAACCGCCGGTTGTTTCTTCATTAGACAATCACTAGGTATTCGTTAGTAGAAAGTGACCGGCAGTATCGAAGATAGTTTTCCCCGTCGGTAGTGCTCGGACTGTCCCGCTGCACACTATATGCTCGTTTTGTACAATAAAATTACACTTCATTTTATGCACCAATACAAAAATATCAAAGATCACCATTTGAAATCCAAATATACTCTCTATCTGTCACAGAAACTCACAAAATAGGTGCAAGTCTGGCATTTCTACAAGAGCTGACACTGACACTTCTAAAATTCCATACCTGGGTAGTCTCCGAACTGCTTGAACGCGATCCGTAGACTGTGTTCATATGACCACCAACGCTCGAAGTTGTCACCCGAGGTCCCGCCGAGCTATGGCGTCAGGACAACGAACGATCAACACAGAGTCAATATGAACGACGTTTAGACTGCATGGAGTCAACACAGAGTCAGCACAGATGACAGAGTCAACTTGGAGTCGACGTGATAGCAGTGAGTCAAAATGTCAAGTGTAGATACTGAAGAGAGTCGGGATGAACAGCAAGGATTCTGTTTCGTGCTCCGTGCCGTGCCAGCAAGTGACACGTCACGCCTTTATTGGCCCACACGTTGATATCGATACAAAAGGCGACCCACAACATATCGATATAAGCGACACACAACATATCGATATAGGCGACTCAACATATCGATACATCTCCCCCCAAAAAAAGCAAAACGGTACAACAGACTACGACCTACTCGTACAGGGGATCACGAACGCGACCCGTACAGCCGGCCGCTGCGGGTCCTGCTCGGACTCGCCGCTGCGGAAGGACAGGGCTCCGACGTCTGACCCGGCGGAGAGACAGCCGGCCGCGGCATCGAGACAGTCGGGCTCGGCCGCACTGAAACACCAACAGGCACGCCCGGCGACGGCCGCACATATTCCGGCACGCCCGGCGACGGCCGCACCGACAAGGGCACCGGGAGGTCCGACGAGCCCGTGGGAGGCTCGATCCCCGGTGACAGGCGCAGGGCGCCTCGATTGCGCCTCACTGTATGACGATTGTTATCTACCACATAACTTCGTCGCCCGATCCGCTCACGCACTGTCACTCGCTCGCGCCAGTCCGGGTCGATCCTTGTTCGCACCCGCACTATATCCCCAGGCCGCAACGGCGGCAAGTCGCGAGCTCCGTGATGCTTGTTGAAGCTCCTCCGTTGAAGCTCCTTCCTCTCGCCATCTCTCCTCCTCGCGGCGTCGAGTGTAGAGTCCTGACACTCGACGACCCGCGGACGCGGAAGCCGAGTCTGGATCTCGCGTCCAAAGAGCAGACGAGCGGGCGACTGGCCTGTCGCCTCCACCGGCGTAGCGCGGTAGTTGAGCAGCGCCAGATGCGGGTCCCGCTGGCGGAGGAGCCACTTAGCCGTCCTTACGGCGCGCTCAGCGGCGCCGTTCGAAGACGGCGTGTGAGGGTCGGTTATCCGATGCCGGAAACCGTACTCGGTGGACAGGTTCTGGAACACATGTGACGTGAACTGAGTTCCACCATCGGATGTTACCATGTCGGGGATTCCATGGCGGGCGAATAGCGTTTTGAGTCGTTCTACTACCGCCGAACTCGTGAGACGGGGAAGACGTTGAATCTCAAGGTATCTGCTGAGCACATCCACTGTTATCAGGTAATCGTGACCGCTGTGATGACAGATGTCACAGGCAATGTGACTCCACACAGACACTGGGACGGGAGTCGGTATGAGTGTCTCACGATGCTGTTGTGGACTGTTTATCTGACAAAACTGACACTGGCTGACATGTCTCTTCAGATCCTCAGAGATCCCGGGCCACCAGACTGATTGGTCAGCTCGTTGTCGGCATTTGGATAGACCAAAGTGGCCATCATTGTGCAGCTTATTCAAAATCTCTGACCTGATACTCGAAGGGATGACGAGACGGTTGCGGTACAGGAGCAGAGGGCCTGACGACAGGTGCACCACACTCAGGTCATGCCGGACGCTGAAGTAGTCCTGCAGGGCCCTCGGACCCTCCATCCAGCCATGAAGAGTCTGCTGGGTGACACGACAGATGTCATCATCCCTCTCCTGCAGCACCCGAATCTCCTCCAGGCGGTGATCACTCACGGGCAGGCTGCCGATCACGCCGGACACGTAATCGCTGACGTCATTCTGCAAGACAGTGGCGAGATTGTCGGTCTCTTTGCAGGGATGCCGGGATAGGTAATCTGGTACAACATGCTGCTTTCCAGGCACATAGGTGGCGACTGGATTGTACCTTGTCAAACGCATCAAAAGTCTCTGGCATCGAACAGGTGTGTCGACTAGGCTCTTTGAGTTGATCAACGGAATCAACGGTTTATGATCTAACTCAAGTCGAAACTGTGGTAGACCAGACAGTAGCATGTGCATTCGTTCACACGTCCAGACAGCAGCCAATAACTCTTTTTCAATTTGAGCATATCGTTGCTCGCATGGGGTCAGCGTTCTGCTACAAAACGCAACGGGTCTCAGCTGGGAGTCGGGTTGTCGCTGCAACACACAGCCACCGATGCCATAGCTGCTCGCATCAGCACTCACAATGGTCTCTCTGGTTGGGTCATAGAAAGCTAACACAGGAGCACCAGTTAGCATCTGCTTTACTTCGTCAAGAGCCTTTTGCTGAACATGGGACCACACCCAGGCTACATCCTTTTTCAACAAGTCGTTTAGAGGTTTCAGCATGCTTTGAATCTGGGGCACAAACTTACCCAGATAGTTGACGGTTCCAAGTAGGCTCCTCAGTTCCTGCTCGTTCTGTGGCGCCTGCAGTTCCCTCACTGCTGCGAGCTTGGCAGGATCCGGTTCCACTCCTCTGCTGCTGATCTTCTGGCCCAAGAAGATGATGCTGTCCTTCTTGAACTCGCACTTCGCTTTGTTCAGCTTCAGCCCGGATGACTCGATCCGCTGGAGAACTGCCTGCAGACGCTCGTCGTGCGTCACACTGTCACCGTACACAACAATGTCATCCATGTATATCAGTACACCATCGAGACCAGTCAGCATTTCCTGCATCTTTTTCTGAAAACATTCAGGCGCCAGGTTTATCCCCATTGGAAGCCGCTGGAATGCCTTCCTGCCAAATGGGGTGAGGAAAGTGGTCAGTAGCTGTGACTCCCTGTCCAGTGGGAGCTGGTAGAACCCCGAGCTGGCATCCAGCTTGCTGTAGATGCTCGAACCTGCAAGTTCAGCTGTCAACTGTTCCACAGTGGGGATAGGGTGGATCTCTCTCTTCACACACTTGTTCAGGTTCTTGTAATCGACCGTGATGCGGACTGAACCACCACCCTTGGGAACGGGCACCATTGGTGCACACCAGTCAGTGGGTTCTGAGACTGACCTGATGATTCCAGCATCTTCCATTCTCTCCAGTTCCTGTTTCACCGACTTCAGCAGTGGGAATGGCACATTACGAGCAGTATGCACAGCAGAGGGTACGGCATCATCAACAAGCCTGATTTTGATTGGTGATGTGTTCATCAAACCAGTTGGACCAAACACATTCTGAGACAGTCTCACCTCTCCAGTGAATTCAATCACTCCGAGCCTCTCTCCAGTGGAGCGTGACAACAGATTCTGAGAAGTGTCCAGAACATAGAAATGTTCATTCTCAAGGCTCACCTGCTTGTACTTGATGGTTGCACTGAATACTCCCAGGACATCAAGGGCACCACCAACACTGGTCAGCTGTCTTGAGGTGGGCAGTAGGTCTGGCTTCTGCACCATCTGCTCATACTGCTGGAGAGACATGACGTTAACATCTGCACCAGAGTCCACTTTGAAACTGACTTGACTTTGACCAACCTCAACAGAAACTGTCCAGTCCTTGCTCTTGTGCCCTTCAACCACCCCAAGAAAATAACCTTCCTCCTGGTCCTCATCATGTTCAGTATCTGGGGCACATTGGACACTCTGAACTCTATGGCTTGAACCCGAGCAAACATTTGCAAAGTGGTCCCTGCCACCACACTTGAAACAGGTTTTCCCCAGGGCTGGACATTGCTGCGGACTGGTATGCCTCCTCCTTCCACAATACCTGCATGTTGTGGAGAGTAGTGATCCTCTGCCTGCTCGTCCACGACCTGATCTTGGTCTGGACGAGGCTGGATCTGGCTGGCTCTGGCTTCGTCCAACAGCTGGTCCAGGCTGGCTTGGGCGTCTTGCTTGATGTGGTGCTGGCTTGTATCTCGCTCTGCTTTCAATCCTGTTCACATTGTCTGTGGTACTCGGGTCATGCACGAGTTCATGATTACGAAGCATCTGCACCACAACTTCAAGAGTCACATCTGAATCCAGAGCTCGTAACTGAATCTGCTTGGACATATTTTTATCTTTCATTCCTGCTATGAGACGGTCTCTGATCCTTTCATTTTTGTCAGCAAACTGGCAGTGTTCGGCAAGGCAATGCACTGCTCTAATGTAGCTTTCGTTTGACTCGGAAGCGCAGGGCCTATTTTAACATGTTAACTGGGGTGGCAAAACCCACCCCAGTGGTGCGGTTTTCCACCCCAGTCGTCTTGCTTTGCCACCCCAGTGCAAAACAGCCCAAAAGTCTGCCCACAGATATTGGCTGCCGACAATCACGGAGGCGACACATTCTTGGGGCGAACTCAGCTTGACAGGGGGAAAAGGGCTCACTGAGGCGCCACCACCACCAATGGGATGCCCTCTCACTACTGGGGGCGCCCTGCCGCAACTGTGGCGCCCTACTTTTTTATAAATTTAGCTTGAATGTTTGAATGGACGGATTGACAGAGCCGGAGCCCACGCTAAGCAGAGCTTGTTGCGTAGACCCCGACCCCTACCGTCTGATCGCGCAATTCCGGGTAACGGAATAATTTAGATGCCTAAGTTTAACGTGCCCTTCAAAGCCGGACACAACCTGTCCCACTCAACTGACTTCAACTGGCTGCGGCTGCTCCCACCAACCGCAGACCATCCCCGTCAGGAGTCTCAAATATCGAGCACCGGAGCGACTCGAACCCGGGCTCTCACTACCGGGAGTCCGGTGCTCTACCAACTGAGCTATGGGACTCTCTAATTCGATTGGGACACACTACCGGCAATGGGGCGCCCTACCAGCACTTGGGCGCCTACCACGACTGAAGAGCCCTATCAACATTCGGGCGCCCAGACACGATTGGGGCGCCACACCACTACTGGGGCGCCAACTGCACCTTTGGGAGCCCTATCAGTATCGGCCGCAAAATTAAATTTGTCATGTGGCTATGAGACAGGCCGTGTGATCAACAATGGATTTTCAAACGCACGTGCACGCATTGCTTCTGACGAGGGTATTTCCAAGAGAAAAATCTGGCGGGCGGCGGTTTAACCCGCGCCCCACTGGGGGTCCTGGATTTCCACGCCCTGCTGGGGGGGGGGGGGGCGGGGATTTGAACACCCCCCTTCTAAGTCGGCTCCTGGGCCAAGTAGCGACACGCGGTAAGCGGCATCCGAAAGGACGTCAAAAACCATGACGAAAATACCCACTTGTTATTTTTTTAGGTCAGGTCAAAGGTCAGGTCACCAAAGGTCATCAAAGGTCAAATTTTGTTATTTCAACATTTTTCGAAACTGCCGACGGACAACTCGGGAACCAATAGAGCTACAGCGCCGCGGAAAAGCGCAATCGATAGCTCTTTTACAGGGCTTTCTGAATAATGTTCTCAGGTTTGACCTCAGGTCAACGGTTTAGCCTCCAGAGTGCAAAAACTTCGTTTTCTTCAATAACTTTTGACTCAAGAGAGACACGACAGTATTTTTGCCAGCATGGTGTTCCTCTCGTCTAGACGCGTCGAATGAACTATAATTTGACCTTGAAAGGTCAACTTGAAAATTTGACTACAGGTCAAGGTAATGACCCGACCGGAAAAGGTCGTGCTGCATATCAGTCGATCCGCAACGTCGAGCCGAACACATCTAAGGCGTTTTCATCGCTCTAGCTTGCCTCTATCAGAAGTTATTAGCGAAAAACTGTTAGATACCATTCGTGACCTGATATGACCTCGGGGGCATAACGAGGGGTCACGGGTGCCATTTTCTGGTTCAGCGTGTCATGTTAACTCGTAATTTAGTGTTTGAAAATGTTTAGAATGGCGTTCGTCTAAAAGAGGCGCTTTTCAATTTTCTCCCATTGACTTATACCTAATGGAGAGGTCGAAAAATTGACCTGACCTTAGGTCATCGATATCGAAATTTCAAGATAAAGTGACCTCGAGTGACGCCGGCTGCTTGGTATGGGAAGGTGTTTATCATGGACGGATCGGGGGGGGGGGGGGGATTTGAGGGCCATCGGCATAAGCAGTAAAAGTTCTCTGACGAAAGGGGGTTGCACCATGCACAGCCGACTTTTGGCTTAATTCTTTCCATGCATCGCCCGAAAGGGCTATGTTAGAAAAAAAAACTATGCCAACAAAGGCCTCCAGACACTTTCCCGAAACGTTAGTCCTTACGTACTACCGTCACAAAGAAAAGATTCTGAGACTCGATTGCGACGCCCCCCCCCCATCGAAATGCTGCGCACAGCAGTATTTCGGTGGGGGGGGGGGGGGCGCCAACACAAGAGACAGGGGCGCCACCACTGCCTGGCCACCCCAGTCCAATTGTCTTAAAATAGGCCCTGCGGAAGCGCCTTGTGTTCTAATCTCAAAAGCATGCCTCTCAGCAATCACATTTCTCTTTGGGGTAAAGTACCCATCAAAACAGCGCACAGCAGCTTCAAAATTGTTGTGAGGGAAAGCTGCTATGCTCAAAATAATATGTTCAGCCTCTGGCCCCATTGCATAAACAAGTGCACTGACCTGGGTTTCCTCCACTAGCGACGTTGAGTGTGAGTCAATATGGGGTCAAAAATTGAGACGACTAGAACATTAGACATGACTGTGACACTCCAGCCTGTTGGACTATCAAGTGCTTTGCCTTGAATACGATAGGTGACACTCTTGAGTCTTGGTTTTGCGTGTCCGTTGGGCGTGTTAATTGAAGTGATTTATGTAAATAAATAAAAACAAACAAACCTCGTTTACAAAAGGGGCAAACCCCCACACCAATCTCTTTTGTACTTTCGTCTATTTTAGTTGTCTGACCAATCGATATCTAATTCAGCACCCAACAGCCACACCAAAAGCTGAATGACATGTTTTTGCAGACACGTTCGGATAGGGCCGTCAAAAAATGTCGATACAGCCTGATATTATATGTAAACAGTAATTTAATGCGGTACCTACATATATTAAACAGGAGACAAAGTGTGTGATATTAGACGAGCTATTTGCGCTATGTCACAGGTCAACATCCGTATGTTTTGAGGTGTGATTATTTCGGTGCCCTCTACTAGAGTTGGACTGGGAGGGAGGAAGGAAAGAGAGGGAGAGAGAGAGAGAGAGAGAGAGAGAGAGAGAGAGAGAGAGTTAGAGAGAGAGAAAGAGAGAGAGAGAGAGAGAGAGAGAGAGAGAGAGAGAGAGAGAGAGAGAGAGAGAGAGAGAGAGAGAGAGAGAGAGAGAGAGAGAGAGAGAGAGAGAGAGAGAGAGAGAGAGAGAGAGAGAGAGAGAGAAAGAGAGAGAGGGAGAGAGAGAGAGAGAGAGAGAGAGAGAGAGAGAGAGAGAGAGAGAGAGGAAGAGAGAGAGAGGAAGAGAGAGAGAGAGAGGAGATCGTTCTGGAAATCGACGGCTCTGCTGGACATTCTCAATTGATATGGATTCTATGGAATTGTTATCTTCATCCAACACAATGCAATGTTTGAACCATTTCCATTTATTTTCTTCAATGGAAATGTAGTGCGTACGAAGGCCGGCAATAAATCAAATGCAGCATATGAAATGAACATTGTACAAAACAAACTCAGAGGCCGTTTTCACGACGGAACTTTCGCAGAGGAACTTATTTGATACCTAAAAAGTACCTACCCTTAGAGGCCTTAACATCCCTCAAACTGAAATATTTTATGTTCAAAATAATTTTAGAAGTTTAAATCTGGGCATTTTTTGCCCTCAAATCACTTATTTATTTACAAACACAGCAATTTTTGGTTCTAGTAGCCCACCTTTCGACTATGAGGTATTAAATCAGCGTGGCAACTTGCTCCCTCTTTGCTCCCTCGGGTATCTAATTCCGGAATTCTTAAAAACAAGGAAAGTATATATCGAGTTCTCTTTTATACCTATTCAGTTATGTTTTAATGGTGATTAAAATATGACAAATTTTTTAATTATGTGAGAATGCTGCTCCCGTCGGCGAGTCATGTACAGGTATACCAAGACAAGCGACAGGCGAACGAGGTGATGATATGCCCACCACCCGAGTTACCACTCTCCCGACTCTCTCGTCATCTATCCGCCCGCATTCCGTTGTTCCTCACCCAATCATCCGAATTCCTGATCCCATCCGCCATCCCTCCCCTCCCCTCTCCCTTCCCCTCCCTCTCACTCTCCTACTCGGCACACGCAAACACCCTCCACCCCCGCCCACTCACCCCCCCCTGACGCGGCCATGAACCGAGCGGACGGTTCCTCGACCTCCTCCCACACTCCTCCTCTCCCGCTCTCATGCTCTTCCCCCCCTAACTGAAGCGGAGAAGACGGTAAAACCATAATAGCACTCAAGAAGATACTATAACTTCGTCTCCCGATCCCGACACCCCCTACAACCCCCCCCCCCGCCTGGCTCCGTTCAATGCCCTCCCCCCCCCCCCTCCTGAAGTATTCTCCATGATGACGATGTTTACAGCTTTCCATATAACCTATGACCTCGCAGGCGGCGAGTGCGGCAGCTTCGGGGCCAATGTGCGCCCCAGTGCGTCCTCGGATTTGCATATCTGCCCCAGGAAATGCAGGGATGATGGAGGACTGGCACGGAGGACCGGCGCAGCTACAGAACCATTAAAATTAGCATTTGAATGCATGGGAAACGAATATCTATTTAAAGGCTCGTCTGGAGCGACGTTTTTGCAACATTATATGCACACTATAAAGTAACATATCTAGATGTAAAGCTTGAAAGTACGGTGGGCTGATCAAGCCTGATAGAATACCGTGGCGCTTTACCCCACCAGGTCTTGGGAGGGGGAAGGGTGACTATGCTTCTGTTCACAGCTGCTGACGCTAGGGCGAGTATCTTGCAATCAACTGGTGCTGACCGATCCGAATCGGCTACAACCTAGGTGCCGATTAGGGAGCGTCAGCCCACGGTGCCAAAAGTCGTGCACAAACGGCACCTCGGCTCCTAAACGCTACCCAACGGGTGCCGGAATGAACCGGCCAGGGACAGTGCCTGATGCTATGCACAAGTAGCAGCAGAGCTACCACCGACGTCTTATCAACATAACTCATTCGTGCGAGTGGAGAGCGGAGAGATCAACTGGGCGACCAAGAGATTGCGGTGGTACTGGCAGACGAAGGGAACAGCGAAATGCAAAGGTCACGACGGTCAATGTTGCATACCTTGAGATATCGAAAGCTGGCTTTCGGCCATCGCAGTGGTGAGTGGTGTAAAAGATAAGTACTTAGAGAAAGATACTTGTGCAGTGAATCGACAGCTCGAAACACGGACAGCTGGCGCATAACACCTGTGACTTTGCAGCCGCCTGACATCAAATCGGGGTAGTTCTATCGGCATGAGATAGGAGGATAAGAAAGGACCGTTGAGAAAATGTATGATGCCAATGTTCAGATATGCAACCCATGCGTAATTTTAAGCACAGCGCGGTTATGGTGGTGGTGGCGCTTGGCGAGTTGTACGTAGTAGGCATACGCAACAACATTAGTTTTTACACGGAGAAACACGGCGAGTGTGGCGATGAGATTTGTCGTGTGTACTTAGCATTAGAATATTCAACTGCATAGTTTTAAGTACGGTGAAGCAGTGTGGTGACGGTGCGTCGGCATATATAATAGGTACGTAATGACACACAGGCTTAAGGTACGAAGAGCGAAATATTGTGCGATTGCAATGACATATAAAATATTAGAAAAAGCCGCGCGTAGAATGGACAATGACACAGCGAGTCGTGTCCGGGTATGTGGGCGTGCTGGGCGAGTTCCGGTAACAACAGCTGAACTGTGCAACGTCCAGTAAGGTTCGTGCAATGTCGCGTCATTGCTCGCTGGTGGTGGTAGATTAGAATAGAGTTATATGAGACTTGTATATAATATAGGAACACCATGGGCCGATGGCCGGCCAGACCGACCGGGCCGTACCCGCCGCAGGCTAGAAGTGGATCGGCCTCGGACGGGGAAATGTGCGTTAGTATATAAGGATGCGCGTGAGGCGCGACGGGGCTATTCTGGTGCTGGTGGACCTGTCGTCGTGTGCGCTCGACTCCGCTGCCAAAATGTAAGTTCTTGGGCCTTACCATCCGCCCAGTGGGAGATCCCTTACTGGACTCTTGCACCAACTCTAGTCGCCCCGTCGGTCATCGGACCGACGGAGTGAGAGAGTGGGAGCCTGACTCCGGTTCGAGACTCTGCTGTGGCCGGATGTATGTCTCAGGCACCGACCCTCTCATCCACACACACAGGCGTAGGAATCTATGCTTCGGTTCGGCCGCGGTACCGTGATTGGTTTCATGTGCACTGGTGGTTCTGTATGACTTGATATGGCACCATATTGTTTCGGGACCTGACTCAGCCCATTTATTCGGCTTGTTTGGCAGTTATGAGTCGGTCTCACCCCTTTGGCAGTATTTACTTTGGCGTCATAATTTGGCTTGTTCACTGTTTCAGCTTCTCATCTGGAATGTTTTTGGCACTCGGTTACTCTAGCAATGTACAAGTCCGGTGACATTGCCCAATTTTCGGCCCTCTTCGATTGCATTTCTGGTCTCAAATCCATTTCGGTCTTTTAATCGCAATACATATTAAATATGTATACTTATCCGGTTCTTTCTCGAGGTGGGAGACGAATGTGAGACGCGAGAACGACGGCGACATGACGAGGCTGACACGTTTAGAGTGGGAGGCACTCAGTTATTTTCCTTTTGAGCAGTTAATACCCCTAGACAACGTATCGTTGGGATGTTGGTTCGAGTTAAAGTTTATGCCCCTAGACACACACGAGAAAATAGCGAGCACCACAGCACAGTTGGTAGGCCTGAATAACATCCATCCACTCATCCACCCTCGTCCACTGAGATCCTAATCCTTCTCCAAATCACCCTAATCCTACTCCCCAACCCCAGTAGCCTTTCACAATTTACACTGGGGGCTCGTCCGGGATTATATCTTAATCAGCCCGCTTAAGAGACCTGGGTCAGGCTCCTACTAGCTGGTAAATGGGTTTGTTTTGTTTAACGGTATTGTTCCCGACCTCCGGTGAAAGTTATCAGGACACAGCTACGCTAGGTCCGTTAGGCACAGCTACGCTAGGTCCGTTAGGATTCACGGTACCGCGCGCCGAAAGTCAAGGTCACTGTCACTGAAACTGAAAGTCATGGTCCGCACACGGGACTGGGGGAGGTTGCGGAGGGGCGTTGACCTCACCGCCCGGCGGTGGTGGTAAACACCCAGAGCTGGGGTTAATTGAACCTGACGAAACTAAACCTTGATTTCAGCTGTTGGTGGAAGGAGAGTATGACATGCTTATGTATGCTGTGCGTCCCGACCCCGTCTTGTGTTTAATGTCCATTTTATTGACAGATACCCAGTGGAAGCAGAAAGCCTGCGTTAGTGGGGATTACGTCGTAATGGCGAATGGGTGACATTACTATACCGCACAGTAATGAATAACCAATAACCAATAGATTATTGGGCCAGAAATTTAGACCTTGACGAGACAACGGACAATGAGTGATGAATCGCAACTGACCATGGATTTTTCCCTCCCTCCAGCATGAACGGACAGACATCCAACGCAAATGACAGGGACGGGCCGGAGCCGTCCCGACCGACGCCGCCACCGACCCCGCCATCAGCACCCGACAATTATGACAAGGACGTAGACTCTGAGCTCGAGACTACGGAGCTCGAGTCGGAGACGGCGGGGACAGAAGAGTACAGATTGTCCCCGACGCAGCCTGTTTGGGGCGAGGAGCCGGTCGGGCAGGTTGTTCAATGTGCATCGCCCTGGCCGGACGCGCCCGATTGGGACGAGGAGGTGGAAGAGGAGGGGTTTCTTCGGCTTCTAGCCTCCCTTGAGGAGGAACTTAACGCCGAAACCACCTCCTCGACCTCCGTCACCGTTTGCTCTGTGTAAAAAAAAAAAAAAAAAATGACTATCATACATGTGACTGACTGAAATAAACGGGTCGACCTCTGACCCAAGACAAGTGTTATGAGACGGGGACATGAGACGGGGACAAATACGAACAAAGGATTGCACATACCTTTTTCAACTAACTGGATTAGACAAACCTGTAAACGGACACAACGACAACATAACCAGTTAATGGAAGGACGGTATACAGCGCAATTAGACGGACCAGAAAGACATATTAGTACGATAGACAGGACATGACCGGGGCATGGTATAATATTGGCACTGAAACCTGACGTAGGCACCGGGTAAATGTGACGGTGATACGGGACGTAGGCACCGGGTGAATGTGACGGTGATACGGGAATACGAGACGACTCGGCAGCCACGGGGTGGTGCCACCAGCGCGTTGAAAGATTACGGCTGGTATGAGGTCACCTGGCGATCGGGTACTTGGAGTGTCAGGACGTAGAGTCTTAGATAGGAGACCAAACCACCCCACTCTACGGGCCGGGAATAGCGTATACGGGGCGAACCCCCCCCCCCCCCCCTGGGCAATACGCGCTACGCGGCGGCGCCTGATCAGCGAGCCAAGTAGTTTTTGACACTGCCAGTGACGAGGCGCCAGGGGGGTACAGATTACATAAGGGTGGTGTCTGTGACCCCACGACAGTCGTTGGAAGAAAGGTTATCAGTTGCCATCTCGTTTCCGTCTTTTCTTGTTCTAGAGAATGGGAAACCCGGACGGTGTGGAGGCGTCTGCCCGCGTGGGGAAGACGGAAGGCGTGGCCAGCCCACCCACGGCCCCTCCAGCGACGGGAGGAGACGAGGAATATTATGACCTGGCCGAGACCGAGGGTCCTACGGACAGCCTAGCACGAGGCGGCGACCCCCGTGGTCCCACGGTACAGCCTGGAGCCGGACAAGGTCAGTTCCGATCACCTGTGATGGACGGGGGGATGGTCGGTATTCGCAATGCACAGGGTGGTCCCGGGAGAACAGGCCAGGATGACTCGTTCATCCTACGCAATTTACCCTCATTCAAGGGTGAATACAATGGAACGGCGGTAACAGATTGGGTGCAAAAAATAGAGATGTTGATGAGGCTCACAGGAGTCCCTGATAGTGACATTTTAGCCCTATTACCCCTGCGGGCTGAGAGTCAGGTCGTGAGTTTCCTGGAAGGTCTGCGCAGTCGTCTGACTCCATCACAATTTACTTGGTCCAAAGTAAAGCAGGCCTTACTGAAACAGTATGGAGGCATCTCAGACTCGGCTAAACTCGTTACCAAGCTTCATTCGACTAGGATGGGGCGTGAGACGCCGGTGCGTAAGTTCGCACAGGAGGTGGAGCGGCTCGCTCGACTTGCCTATCCGGAATTGGCTGGTGATCTGCAGGGAACGGAAGAACAACGGGCGGTGCAGCGAGGTATTCTCAATCGCATTGCCCTCGAGCAGTTCATCTCTGGCCTACCCCCGATGCTGAGCCGTGCCCTAGCGGAGCGGCAGATCACAGACTTCGATGAGGCTGTCAACATGGCTGCCCATTTGGATGAGGTTAACTCCAGATATTTCAAGCGATCGACCATTAATGCTATGTATGAGACTGGCAATCAAAACGGAGAAGATGGCGATGAGTCTGGATACCCTCGCGACACCAACCGTAGGGGACATCAACAGAACAGGAACAAGCCGACCCGGAGTAACAACCGACCCAGGCAGCAGGGACCAGATGCTGGCCCCTCAGGATCCGGATCGGATATGGAGCGGATGCGGTGTTATCAGTGCGGAATGCCTGGTCATCTGCGGGCTCAGTGCACCCAACGGAAGCCCCGTGCAAAGTGCTTCCGATGTGGCTCCCTGGACCATCTGATTGCCGAGTGTCCCAGGTGCCAAATATGCATGGAGGAGGGACACCCCAACCAGCCCTGCCCCAACGTCATGTGCGCGTTGTGCAAGCAGAAAGGTCACACTGCCAACAACTGTTCAAAAAACTCGAAGGGCCATCCCACTCACCCCACCACCAGTTAGCGCTTCTCACAGCCAAGCAGCATCAGGTCTACGCTCTGGTGGACAGTGGTGCTTCACACTCAATCATTAGCGAAAATTCTTATCACCAGATGTCAGATCAACCCTTACAGACAGCGAATCTCTCTCTAAAGTCGGTCACAGGAGATTCCCTTGAGATAATTGGATCAGGAGAGGTTACCTTCAACGTCACGGGAAATCTTGTGATTACACATCGGTTCACAGTGGTCAAAAACATTGGCCCCTACGAGGCCATTTTAGGACTGGACTTGCTGTCACATCCTGAGTTAACAATCCACCATGATCTATCAAACTTCCTCCTGTACGTTCAAGGCAGCCCGGTTCGTTTGTTTGATGCCCAAGGGTACCAACCATGCTCAGTTCTCATCCCCGTTACGGTCAGAAAACAGCAGACTGTAGAGCCTCGATCAATTGAATTACTCGAAGTTGTAGCCAACCTCAGTGATCTTTCCGAAAAAGAACGTTCGCAGACACTTCACAGCCCATTAGAGTTTAGCCCGCATCCCCACACGGCCGGTGACCCAATCATCCTCGGAGGTATATGTGAACTACAAGATCAACCGAGCAGCACACCTCTTTTGGTTGGAGCAGTGAATGACGCAGCGGAGGAGTTCCGGTTCGAGGAGGACACAACCATTGGGTTTTTGACCCCAGTGAACGCACTCCCTTATTCGGACGTGGTCGCAATGATAACGCCGGAGCTGGAAGACTCGGGAGAAGCCAAGGAGAAGCACCAGGAGCAGAGAGAGACGGAGACCACCAAACGAGCACCAGGGAAGGAGGACCCAGCGTTACCATCAGACGCAGGAACCCATCGGACGAACTTGTCAGAAGAACAGAGGGAATTCCTTAATTCCTTCAAGTACGGTCAACTGACCACGGAACAGCTGGCACAAGTTCAAGACTTACTGTTGGAGTATCGAGATTGTTTCGCGCTGGAAGGTGATCCACTGGGACTCTGTCCACGGATCACCCACGACATCCAGACCCTGACTGATGATCCGGTAGTGTCCCAGCCCTACCGAGTACCGAAAGCTCTGGAGCCAGAAGTGAAGAAAATCATCAAAACTATGCTCGACAAGAATCTGATCAAAAAGAGCACTTCAGAGTACAGCTCACCAGTGGTGCTAGTGGAAAAACCGGACAAAAGTCTGCGGCTTTGCGTCAACTATCAAAAACTGAACGCCATCAGCAAGAAAAGAACCTTTCCCCTGCCGAACCCAGACGAGCTACTTGGGAAAATCGGAGAGAATCACCCCAAATGGTTCAGTTCGTCAGACCTAGCGGCAGCCTTTCACCAGGTACCCATCAAAGAGGAGGATCAGCACAAAACGGCGTTTGTGCTACCCTGGGCAAAGTTCCACTTCACCGTGTTGAGTATGGGCCTGTCGGAGTCACCCTACACCTTCGCGCGCACTGAAAACAAGTTGAAAGAACGTAATGCAAAAGCATCTTAAAATATTCCACACTTAGGTTTTTTGGGTATTAGGGTAAACTGGCTTAGAGGCGAAGCAGAACGTCTGGCTTATGAAGAACACACACAGTGTTTCACATAGACCGAAGACACGTGCTGCTTCTTCGCGTGCAGTCTTAGCGGCCCCAGGGGGCTTCAACTCGACCAACACCGGTTCTTCTTCGTTCTCCCTAGTCACGTGATATTACGTCACACAAAGCGCGCGAAAGATAAACCCTTTGAAGGTTTTGCACGAACTAGCATCGGGTTTAAGAAGAAGGGGTTGTGGTTTGATCAGTATAATGGCTTTCATCAAGACCACGCCCGCGGTACCACGTTCTAGCGTCTACCGGAAGCGATCGCCATTTTTCGATCGCGTTGGATCACGCTTTGTGTGCAGTGACGAGCGGCTGGTGCAAGATTGGGTGAATGGCAAGTAATCGAATAGGTATTGAAGAACTGAAATAAGGTTAATTTTTGGCTTGTCAAGTGTTGTGTATTATTTATATTACTTGTGATTGACAATGATAAACAATATCACAACGCTCTACAAATGCATGGATGAATGCATTGGATGAAGAAAATTCATATGCAAGACCAATCAATGCGGTAAGTATTTATATGTTGTATAAATGACCCATAGCTTAATTATGCATGTGGCATTTAGACAAATCTTCCAATTGAAGATAAATCAGGAATGGAATGAGCTTGCCATTTTGGGGTCAACTGATTTAGGTACCTATAAATTTGGCTGATTTTAATAAACATATGTTCTTACTTCTTGCTGATTAGTGCAATATTTTATCTAGCTGCACTTTATATGTTAAGTGCATTATTTTATTTTTGGAGTAGGCTCATGGTCTCTGAAGTTAATCTAAGTTTCTTTACTCCCTGCCTGTTGAATAACGCTCTTCATTTCTTCATTCTAGGGGACGAGGCCATCTCCGCTCTGATTGAGGCTGGAGTCTGAGGAGAGCGTCCTGGCGCGCGGAGACGTCGACATCGTCGAAAACGCTGGCTTGAAGCTGGTGGTAAGGAGAAACTGTATGTGATTTGGCAGAATGCGATATCGCCACCCGGCTGCTGACATGGGCGATAGCGCATACCTACTGTGTTTGGGAAAATATCCACTTGCTAAAGCTAAAAATGTGTTCATATTTGTACAGAAAGCAACCCTGAGCGTGAAGGAATCAACCTGAATAATTAAACATGCCCGAAAGGCTCTGGAGTTCTTTGGCTTGGATGTGTAAGGCAAGTGACACGGCCGAGGGGAAAGCGTTCCTGCAGGCTGATTGCGGGCGGGTTGCGGGCTGATCGCATGGGCTGGTTGCGGGCTGGTTGTTCCTGACTGGAGACTTGCAGGCTGATTGCTCAGAGTAAAGAGGAAGGTAATACATTTTTCAGGTGTATCAAATACTGTGTTTGCGCAGCAGATGTGACGGCGCAGGTCGATAGCCATGCATGGGAGGTTCAATAGACGAATGAACGGGAATTTTGCGGTATTGCAATAGAACTGAAAGGGTTCTACAACCGATATTCAGAACACAGGATGGTTTCCCTATAAACCTCAGGGACTTCTTCACAGACCCTTTGGGGTTCTTATCTAGGTGCTAAGAACGCTCTTATTATAAACCCTAAACCTCATAAGAGTCTTTGGAAGAATCGTGTGGATTCTTTTGATGAGAATGCGAAGCCGTCTACGTGAAGAACCATGGGGGTTCTGAAAAACGGTGGCATAACATTTTACCCCACAGGGGTCTAAATACCCCTGTACGTTCTTAACGTTCTTCCAAAATGTTTTCAGTGCGATTGGGCATGGAGATCTTTGAGGACATCCTTTCAGAGGAAGGATTGGTTCTGTTCATCGACGACCTATGCATGTACAGTCCCACGTTCGAGCACCACCTGGCCATCTGGCGGAGGATCCTGGACCGACTCCGAGAGAACAACCTCAAGTTGAAGCCGTCCAAAACCCAACTGTTCACTCAGGAGGGTCTGAAGTTCTTGGGACATCACGTTGGGCCGAAGGGAGTGGCCCCCAACCCAACCAAACTCCAGGCCATCAACGAGTACCCAACACCGACCACGGTGAAGGACATTCGCTCATTTGTCGCGCTGTGTTCGTACTTTCGGAAACATGTCCCTGGTTTCGCAACTATCGCAGCTCCTCTCAACGCACTGACGAGGAAAGGAGTGCACTTTAAGTGGAGCACTGAATGTGAGTCGGCGTTCCTCGCACTGAAGAAGGCTCTCGTCAACTCGGACGTGCTAGCCTATCCCAACTTTGCCGACCCAAGTCGACCTTTCATCGTGGCCACAGACGCCAGCGACAAGGGCATTGGAGGCTGGATAAGCCAGGAGGACGATACAGGTGAAAGACGACCCATCGCCTTTTATTCTCGCTCGTACTCCCAGGCCGAGAGCAACTACAGCACCATCGAGAAGGAAGCGCTGGCAATAGTGACATGCATTCAGGCATTCCACTACTACATCCACGGACGCTCGTTCGTTCTGGAGAGCGATCATGCGCCGTTGAAGTACGTCTTGAGCCATGTGCAGAAGGGTCGGGTGCAAAACACCCGTCTGGAACGATGGAAGTTGGCACTGCAAGGACTGGACATGACAGTTCGATACGTTCCCGGACCAAAGAACGTGGTGGCCGACTCCCTGTCACGTGGACCTGTACAGGTGGATTGGAAAAGTTTCCAAAAAACTGCGGACATTGATGATCCCGACATCGGAATTGGCGTTGCAGCGCTGATCCCATCAAGCACCGATCCCGAGGAAGAACAGCTCCCGATGGAGGTGGCGGAACACTCCGGGCCTGATACCACCTCGGGAGAAGGGGGCAGCACAGGCCAACAACCCACCACCACCTCAGTCGAAGGAAACCCCGGATCCGAACAACCCGATCCCCAAACCGAAACAGAAACCCCTGAGGCCACATCTGACCTCAGGACAGCACAGAAGGAAGACCCCCTGTGGAAACCCCTCATTGACATCATGGAAGGGAAAAGGCGTGAAGGCAATAAAACACTATGGAAAGATCTCCCCAACTATCATCTGGATGCAGACGGTATCCTATGTTACCAGCCTCCTGGAGCAGCAACGGCCAGAAAGGCGATCCCCCAAGATCTGGTGCCTCAGCTGATAGCAGAATATCACAGCCATCCAATGGCCGGTCATTATCACGCACAGGCAGTTCTGAAACGACTCAAGAAGCGGTTCTTCTGGCCATCAATGGTAACGGACGTCACCAGCTTCTGCGCCAGCTGCGTGAAGTGCCACAGCACGAAGAAAAACCGACGAGAGAAACCCGCCAAACTGGGGACAAGCCCACCCAGTTACGGCCCCTGGGAGACTCTTCATACAGACTTGGTAGGTCCACTTCCGGAGACGACTAGCGGATACCGCTGGATACTACTAGTAGTGTGCGCCTTCACGAAGTTTGTCGAGCTGATACCACTTCGCGAAGCTACTGCCGAGGCGGTAGCCCAGGCTCTAGTGGCAACGTTCTACCGGTACGGAATCCCGTACCACATCGTTTCGGACAATGGGCCACAATACCGGTCCACACTCCTGGCTGAAATCAATCGGCTGATGGATGTTAGACACATCTTCATATCGGCATATCACAGCCAGGCCAATTCCAATGTGGAGCGAATGTGTGGGATCGTCAAGACCATGATCGCCACCTCTCTGGATAGGACCCAGCGGGAGTGGGATATGTTCTTGGGTGCAACACAATACGCTGTTAATTCCACCATACAGAGCAGCAACAAGGTGGACCCAGCCTTTCTGATGTTTGGTAGACATTTTCGACTGCCTATCGAACAAGCGCTGGGCGCGGAACCCTCGCCTAACTCGGCTGAGCTAGACGATTTGGTTACGCAGCTGAGGGAGAGGCAGTTTGACGCGATTACACAGGTAATCGACAATCAAAAGGCCTCCAGAGACTACCAGCGAGACTGGTACAACAAGAAAGCTCGAGAGAAGTCGTACGAGGTAGGGGACTTGGTCTATCTCTATAGACCAGTCACTAAACCTGGCAACTCCTCGAAACTGACCAAAAAATGGGAACCTGGGTACGTGGTGGTAGGACGCCACGACAATGGGCTTACGTACGAGGTACGTAAGCCAGGATCTAGGAAACCCCCTGAGAAAGTGCATTGCGACCGGCTAAAACCCCGACCAGTTTCACACGTGTATCGGGAAGGGCTGACGTCCGCTAAAGTATTCAGACGGGCTCACAGGGCTGCCCTCGGAGAGGCTTCAGACCCAAAGTCCTCCCCTGCGGAAGGGGATGACCAACAGACTCGGGGCGAGTCCGAGACGTCAGAATACGAACCAGGGCTTCAGAGACGAAGACGACGAGACCCTTTGGACCGACAGACTCTCGATGACAGAATAGACAGTGGTGTCACTAGTGTACTGGAGGCCCTGGGTGAGGGCGGTGAACGATCCAGTTCGTCTCCGTCTGACGATTCGGGATCGGAGGTCTCACAAAGTGAGCACGAGGAAGTGAGAGTCGATGGTAGAGTGGGCGACTGGTCTTCGGACAGCTCGTCAGGGGAGGACGACCCGCTCTACGCCAGCATCGACGCGTCACCGGAGCGCAGGAGGTCCCGTAGGAACCGGAGACCTCCAAACCGTTTTAGTCCCTCGTAAAAAGGGGGGAGCGAGATGAGAGAGTGAGTGTGTGTGTTTGTGTCTCCTTTTAGGTCAAGCCGCGTGTTACGGCTCTTGCTGATGGTGTGGGTCGTCTCGGCCGAGACAACGAAGACACCAGGTGTTGAGCTCCAACTTCACCACGGGGTCTACTTTAAGCCCCTGGGCGAAGTTATCGTAACTGGGTCAGAATGGACCGTCTGCACAACCATCGACCTAGAAACATACGAAGCGGCTCACACCAGTCTACAGCAACAAATGAGACAAGTAGAGGAACGTATGCGAGACGTACAAACCGCAGCCTCCGGCAGCAAAGGGGAGTTGGTGCAAACCTTACGCACCATGTGGAACAAACTATCCGGAGCGTTCCAACAGGATCTGGCAAATTACCAGAGAGATCTCGAAATCATTAAGCGCGTTGCCGTTCAGAACGACGCCCGAAAATCTAGGGGACTCGTAAATGTTGTAAGCAACGTGGGAAAATATCTTTTCGGATTTAGCACGGAGAAGGACACAAAAAAGCTGTCCGAAAGAATTAACCAGTTGGCGGCTCAGGGAGGGAGATTGAACCACTTGGTAGACCAACAACTCAGCTACATTGATTCGGTCTCTTCCCAGGCTCTGCATAACGGAGAACAGATCAATCGTCTTGAGTCCTCCATGGGAGGACTAGTCTCTGCACTAGATCAGCTTCATAATGCCACGAGCACTGTTACCCTTAGTGTCGAGTTCGCTGGTGTAGGACTGGAGATGCTGAGCGCCATTGAGATCATACGGGAAGGACTCACCCAGTCCCAAGGGGGATTGGACACCATCCGGAGAATCATGGCTAAGGCGGGCGAGGGAACCCTTGCGTGGGAACTCTTGGAGGACCCCGTATTTCGTAACGCCCTACTAAATCTGGGAAATCAGCTGCCCACGGGTTGGAAGCTTCTCTACGATGCCAATGATCATTATTCCTACTTACGGTATATCGCTACTGACACCCATCGTACATCCACAGGGTTAAATCTGTGCATGGCTATTCCCATAGTAAAAGATTCTGGTCGATATCAGCTGTATGAGGCTATACCAATGCCCATCGTACACCCTGGATTCCCAGAAAAGCTGTCTTTCTCGTATAATTTTGAGACGTCGTACCTTGCTGTCCAAAAAACAGGAACGGGTTATTTCACACCCCAACCGGGACAGGGGAATTTCTTTACGATGAATTCGCATCGGGAGGCCAAGTGCGAGGGAGAAGAACCGCGAGTCTGTTCATTGTTAGGAGCGGTCCAGACACTTACCCCAGAGAGCAACAACTGTCTCTACGACCTATTCGCGGATAACCCGTCCACGGCAACTTGTTCAGTACAAGTGCAGTACCAGGAAGGACCAGTTTTTCAGCATGTGGGCCTAGGCGTATGGTTATATGGGGCAGCTCAAGGAAACCTCGAAGTTCACTGTTCAGGGCAAAGTGCACAATCTGGAAGCCAAGTTGGGGAATACAAACTCACGGGCACTGGAGCCTTCCGCCTACAACCAGGATGTGAGGCCACGCTGGGCCAGATCAAGGTCCCCAGTTACGTCAATGGTAAGGGGCAATTCAAAGTGGACTTGCCCGATGCTCCTATTGTCAACCTTTTCTCACTTAACTTCTCCCGAAGTCTCTGGAGTAACCTGACCTCAGATCTGATCGTTCCGGACAACCTCACGCAGTTCCTGAACCATCTGACCCTGAACTCGGACATCCAGAAAAATGCCATTAATCTCAAAGCCTTCAATGACACGATCCACAAATATCAAACCCTCAGAAACCAGCTACCCTCATACCACCCGCTGGTATGGACCACCCAACCCGAGAACCAGATAAGCATGCTGGTGTTACTGCTGCTGTTAAACATCATCACCACGGGACTGTTGACTTGGGGGCTGGTCAAGTTGCGGAGGAGATTTGCAGCCTCATTGGCGCCAACGACCCCTGCCATTCCTGAGCGTCGTGAGCTGATTCGCATTAGAAGACGGAGACGTCAGGCCACTGACCCAGTGGTGTAAAGTATGTTTCCCCTTGCACCCAAAAAGAGTGGTTTGTTTACGACTGTTGGTCCAAAAGCAACCGATCTCCAGACTACTCCGTGAATTGCGTAAGGAACTATGATGTTCAGTTGGTACTCGTGGGTAAATGGTCGCAGGAGTCCTCAGTGCAACCCAAAAGATGTGTCACGAACGAGATCTCAGCTCATCGGTGGCCAAGACCAGCCGACGTGGGATGACACAGCTGATATGCTGTGAGTCTCCAAAGGAACATTCGTTCCCCGCCCAAGGATCGGTACGGCCCCATACACGTGAAGAGCACTTCACGGGTACTGGTACGTCGCATACTGTACGCGCAAGGGTGGCAATGTTTAACTCCTACGAGGGGTCAAACAACACAAGCGAGACCAAGCGTGACGACATCTCAAGTGGTATTCTGTGTGACTGCCGGGCAACCAACCTCCCCGAGACCTTTGACATGATTCCAGACCGCAACCTCGGAGGTAGCGAGGGGGCCAGTTGTGGCTGCCCCGACAGTTGGACAACTCACCATTCTGCATAGATGACCGACCCTCCCGCGTACGACGACTTAGGATGGCAGAGCGACCGTAAGTGGAACTATATCGATGAATGACACCTCAAGCCAATAGTAACCCCCGGTGGATGACAGAGCATACGGTTAGCAGAAAGGAAGCCTATGTCCGAATAACGTCAGACTCCTAGATCCCACAGCTCCCCGACCTGGACCTTGAGTTGCCGGAGCTAGAGCATGCCACAACTGAGACGCCCCCATTTTGTCTTTGTTTTTGTTTTGTTCTTTTGACATACCGGTACAAAGGAAATTCAGGGAAGAAGATGCACGGCAATGGGTAACAGCTAAACCATGAATATACCAGCGAACTCCGAGATTAGATTCTGTTGATTAGATTCCGTTAGTGAATCGTGTCGTAACGTGGTGACCGACCGATACTCCCTGAGCCGCAGCCCCACGTTGGACGCCGGGGAAACCCAGAGGTGGAAATCAACGTTTTCTTCACAAAAAACGGAGGAATGTGAGAATGCTGCTCCCGTCGGCGAGTCATGTACAGGTATACCAAGACAAGCGACAGGCGAACGAGGTGATGATATGCCCACCACCCGAGTTACCACTCTCCCGACTCTCTCGTCATCTATCCGCCCGCATTCCGTTGTTCCTCACCCAATCATCCGAATTCCTGATCCCATCCGCCATCCCTCCCCTCCCCTCTCCCTTCCCCTCCCTCTCACTCTCCTACTCGGCACACGCAAACACCCTCCACCCCCGCCCACTCACCCCCCCCCCCCCCCCTGACGCGGCCATGAACCGAGCGGACGGTTCCTCGACCTCCTCCCACACTCCTCCTCTCCCGCTCTCATGCTCTTCCCCCCCTAACTGAAGCGGAGAAGACGGTAAAACCATAATAGCACTCAAGAAGATACTATAACTTCGTCTCCCGATCCCGACACCCCCTACAACCCCCCCCCCCCGCCTGGCTCCGTTCAATGCCCTCCCCCCCCCTCCTGAAGTATTCTCCATGAT
The DNA here is from genome assembly GCF_019059575.1 of Amphibalanus amphitrite. Lineage (NCBI taxonomy): Eukaryota > Metazoa > Arthropoda > Thecostraca > Balanomorpha > Balanidae > Amphibalanus > Amphibalanus amphitrite. The sequence goes on along the minus strand of NW_024882655.1, from coordinate 28,147 downwards.
GACGATGTTTACAGCTTTCCATATAACCTATGACCTCGCAGGCGGCGAGTGCGGCAGCTTCGGGGCCAATGTGCGCCCCAGTGCGTCCTCGGATTTGCATATCTGCCCCAGGAAATGCAGGGATGATGGAGGACTGGCACGGAGGACCGGCGCAGCTACAGAACCATTAAAATTAGCATTTGAATGCATGGGAAACGAATATCTATTTAAAGGCTCGTCTGGAGCGACGTTTTTGCAACATTATATGCACACTATAAAGTAACATATCTAGATGTAAAGCTTGAAAGTACGGTGGGCTGATCAAGCCTGATAGAATACCGTGGCGCTTTACCCCACCAGGTCTTGGGAGGGGGAAGGGTGACTATGCTTCTGTTCACAGCTGCTGACGCTAGGGCGAGTATCTTGCAATCAACTGGTGCTGACCGATCCGAATCGGCTACAACCTAGGTGCCGATTAGGGAGCGTCAGCCCACGGTGCCAAAAGTCGTGCACAAACGGCACCTCGGCTCCTAAACGCTACCCAACGGGTGCCGGAATGAACCGGCCAGGGACAGTGCCTGATGCTATGCACAAGTAGCAGCAGAGCTACCACCGACGTCTTATCAACATAACTCATTCGTGCGAGTGGAGAGCGGAGAGATCAACTGGGCGACCAAGAGATTGCGGTGGTACTGGCAGACGAAGGGAACAGCGAAATGCAAAGGTCACGACGGTCAATGTTGCATACCTTGAGATATCGAAAGCTGGCTTTCGGCCATCGCAGTGGTGAGTGGTGTAAAAGATAAGTACTTAGAGAAAGATACTTGTGCAGTGAATCGACAGCTCGAAACACGGACAGCTGGCGCATAACACCTGTGACTTTGCAGCCGCCTGACATCAAATCGGGGTAGTTCTATCGGCATGAGATAGGAGGATAAGAAAGGACCGTTGAGAAAATGTATGATGCCAATGTTCAGATATGCAACCCATGCGTAATTTTAAGCACAGCGCGGTTATGGTGGTGGTGGCGCTTGGCGAGTTGTACGTAGTAGGCATACGCAACAACATTAGTTTTTACACGGAGAAACACGGCGAGTGTGGCGATGAGATTTGTCGTGTGTACTTAGCATTAGAATATTCAACTGCATAGTTTTAAGTACGGTGAAGCAGTGTGGTGACGGTGCGTCGGCATATATAATAGGTACGTAATGACACACAGGCTTAACCCGCGCGGGGCTGGGGGGGGGTAAATTTTACCCCCCCTCGCGAATTTTCGCGATATCTCAAAAACGGCGGCGCGCAGCGCCGCCAAACTTTCAGTACCTTTTCTTACATCAATTTGACACGTTCCCTGAAAATTTGAGCGAAATCCGTCGGAAAATTTTTGAGAAATTGACGTTTTAGTGACGTCATGTTCGCCATTTTCGCCTCAAAAACGGCAAAAGTTCAAACGCCGCTAACATCTTCATTTTTAAAGGAATCAAGACGTAACAAAAAAGCTTATACGTAATTTTACTTTGTCTATCAAATGGCTATCTCGGTTTTTTGAAAATTTTGGATTTTGGCCTAAATTTTTTCAAAAAACTGATTTTTTTGGGAAAATCATTATAAAATCCAAAATTTTGAGTCTATCGAAAAAACCGGAATATATGTCAGAGAAGTGGTCTATGTGCACCTACATACCAAATTTTAGAAGAATCGGTTTAAAAATGTGGGAGTTATTCAAAATTTCATGACGTCACGACACACAAAATTTTTGAAAAATGACTTTTTTGGAAGTTCTAGACCTCGTACGGAAACAAAAATAGCACCATTCGATTCTCCGTGAAAAACTGCATCAGATAGACACCTTTTTAGGCCTTAACAACCAACTTCAAAATTTGACCTCACTTGACCTGACCTTGACCTGACCTCGACCTGAAATTCATCCAGAGGTGGTCCATATCACTTATTGAGTGTGCCTATTGAATTCTATGAGTAAAATGACCCATAAAACATGTGTCGCACATGCCCTTTTCTATATTTTGTTTTTTGGTGACCTGACCTGACCTGACCTTGACCTTGACCTCTGAATGATATTGTATGCAACGAATATTGTCTTGGTAGCCTAAGAACACGTTTTGGGCGATCAGTCTCAGTCCATGACTCCATTCTTCGGCAACTACGGTGCAAAGCCGATACTGTAGAAACTTGCAATTTGTACCCTTGACCTGACCTTGACCTTGACCTCAAACTTTAAATTAAGTACATGTTTTTAGTAGTTCGTGATGAGAGCTTTCGATTGGCGTTTGAATTTTCCAAATCGGACCATTAGTTCGGGAGATAACAGGGGGGGTAAAATTTACCCCCCCCAGCCCCGCGCGTTCGGCTGGAGACCCCAGCCCCGCGCGGGTTAAGGTACGAAGAGCGAAATATTGTGCGATTGCAATGACATATAAAATATTAGAAAAAGCCGCGCGTAGAATGGACAATGACACAGCGAGTCGTGTCCGGGTATGTGGGCGTGCTGGGCGAGTTCCGGTAACAACAGCTGAACTGTGCAACGTCCAGTAAGGTTCGTGCAATGTCGCGTCATTGCTCGCTGGTGGTGGTAGATTAGAATAGAGTTATATGAGACTTGTATATAATATAGGAACACCATGGGCCGATGGCCGGCCAGACCGACCGGGCCGTACCCGCCGCAGGCTAGAAGTGGATCGGCCTCGGACGGGGAAATGTGCGTTAGTATATAAGGATGCGCGTGAGGCGCGACGGGGCTATTCTGGTGCTGGTGGACCTGTCGTCGTGTGCGCTCGACTCCGCTGCCAAAATGTAAGTTCTTGGGCCTTACCATCCGCCCAGTGGGAGATCCCTTACTGGACTCTTGCACCAACTCTAGTCGCCCCGTCGGTCATCGGACCGACGGAGTGAGAGAGTGGGAGCCTGACTCCGGTTCGAGACTCTGCTGTGGCCGGATGTATGTCTCAGGCACCGACCCTCTCATCCACACACACAGGCGTAGGAATCTATGCTTCGGTTCGGCCGCGGTACCGTGATTGGTTTCATGTGCACTGGTGGTTCTGTATGACTTGATATGGCACCATATTGTTTCGGGACCTGACTCAGCCCATTTATTCGGCTTGTTTGGCAGTTATGAGTCGGTCTCACCCCTTTGGCAGTATTTACTTTGGCGTCATAATTTGGCTTGTTCACTGTTTCAGCTTCTCATCTGGAATGTTTTTGGCACTCGGTTACTCTAGCAATGTACAAGTCCGGTGACATTGCCCAATTTTCGGCCCTCTTCGATTGCATTTCTGGTCTCAAATCCATTTCGGTCTTTTAATCGCAATACATATTAAATATGTATACTTATCCGGTTCTTTCTCGAGGTGGGAGACGAATGTGAGACGCGAGAACGACGGCGACATGACGAGGCTGACACGTTTAGAGTGGGAGGCACTCAGTTATTTTCCTTTTGAGCAGTTAATACCCCTAGACAACGTATCGTTGGGATGTTGGTTCGAGTTAAAGTTTATGCCCCTAGACACACACGAGAAAATAGCGAGCACCACAGCACAGTTGGTAGGCCTGAATAACATCCATCCACTCATCCACCCTCGTCCACTGAGATCCTAATCCTTCTCCAAATCACCCTAATCCTACTCCCCAACCCCAGTAGCCTTTCACAATTTACAATTACATTTCATATAAGAAAACACGCAAAACAATGAAACAAAAATAACTACGGCAGATAATTACCTTCAGGTATCTAATTCCGACCAATCAGCACCTCAGTAGGATATGACGTCATACAAGAATGGTGGTGAAGGCCGTTTGCAGTCCCGGCCGGTAGGTCACGTGACCGCCGGGCGCCTCGGGTCACGCGGCGGTCGGGAGTCGGACGCGGGGCGTGGTCGCGGGTGGACGCGCGGGGCATCATGCTTTGCTTTGCTTGCTTTGTCAACTTCATACCTATAACTTACTATCGCATTCGTGTGAAAGCCAAACACTGCTCAGTGCCCTTAGAAATTGAGTTTTGGAAAGCTCAAGTCCCTATAGCTCCTCAGGTCGGCAACAGTTGAAGCCTCATCTGAACCCATGTGAAAAAACGAGGGTAAGGAACCTTGTGTTGCTTTTTCTTTTACCGTCATAATTATCTCAAACCATCACAATTTTGAGTTGCCACATTGTCTGCTTCACTACATTCGTGTAAAACTTGGGTGAAGGCTGGTGGCTCAAAGAAAGGTGAAGATATTTCTTTAAGTGCCTAATCCGTGAAATTGAAATATCCCGGCTTTACAAATCTACACTTTTCATTTTCTCCACGATACATTTTTTAAAATTGTTTAAATTTTATCTACATTTGTTAAAATCGGAGCTTTGGTTTTTTGTAAACTAGATCATAAAGTTTACTATAGTTTTGTGTAACCTGATGCCTGAAGAAAATAGTAATTTTGCTAAAATGATGTGCGGAAATTTGTTGCTTTCCAAATCAAATTACTCATACCTATATTTCATTCAAAATTAGGAGGCATTATTACTGTTTTTTCTTGTAACATGAACTGAGTTTGGGTACGGTGCTCCGGAAACGTTGTGGAACTTTAAGCTAGCTAGAGCAGTTTCCATAAAAATTGTTTAGATAGTTGACATGGCTTGTTGACAACTCTTTTGCTGTTTCTAAAAAAGTGAAAAAAATATTTTCCTGCATTAAGCACACAAGGCATGTTATTCTCATAAGCTATCGAATGTGTGTGTGTGTGTTTTTTTAAGCTGTTTTTTAAGCTTTTAAGCTGTAACTTCAGTTACTTCACTTTAGAACATATTGCCCAGAATGCGTCACTGATCATGAGCTGGTATATCATATCATATGTAGCAAATACATAAATGAGAATAGTGTGTCATGAATTTTTGTGCATGCTTCTGGATCATCTGTAATTACATCAAAGGCTCGGCTCAAGAGTGTCCTGCCGACCAGCTTATGCCCAACCCTTTCTGTCCGCAGAACGTCGCCTGCGACTCCCGCACGCCGTTTGCCCCGGCCGTCCGTACTGGTCTTCGCGCTGCGAGCCGCGCTGGAGTTCGCGGCGGCGTCGTGGAGCTCCCATCGGGACGGCGTGTGATGCCCGCGTCGAGCTTATAAGCCGTGAGCTTCGATTGGCGGCTCACGCGGTCACCAGCTGTATGTACAGCCTCGGCCCCGACGACCCCGCTAATGGCCGAGACCGGCATACCCCCGGCATGGGTCCGCTGTCCGGCGCAGCGCTGGCCGCCCGCATGCTATGCTACTTTTGGTTGTATCGCTGCCCAGCGGGAGCGCGCTCCACGCTGCGGAAGAGGTACACGTTGCGACCCGACTGAGGACTGCAACCGGATGGTGACACGTCGGCCTCTGCGCCCTGGCCGGGGCAGGCGTGACCGACGTCACAGTGGAGGAACGCCCAAACAAGACCAGCCCACCGTCGGAGCAGCATGGAAATATCATGTTCTGCCTGGACGTCGGACCCGGCGGCCGCAGTGCACCTGCACACGTGCGGAGAGGGGCGCTGGAGGCTACTCTGGAGCTTCTGCCATTCCGCGGCGCGACTGCTGGCAAAACGGCGGCGATTGAGGCGGTTGGGAACAGCTGCAGCAATGGTGATGGCGGTGATGGCGACATGGCGGTTTGGGACTTCATCTCAGCGCGGCCGCCGCCCAGGCGCCGCTGCGCCCGGCTGCTCAGCCACCTACCGGATGGCGGGGTGGCCCTTACGGCCCTCACGCCCGTTCGGTCTGCGGCCACGTTGTGGGGTGGCGGTCGCGGGGTTAGCGGCGTTGGACTTCGTCCTTTATCCAGACTGCACCGTACCATCTGAACGGATGGATCTGCCAAGAAAGATGACATCCAAGGCGGCTATGAGGCGATCACAAAGCTTCACCAAGAGCTTCTCCTTCATGGGGCCGGCCGGCCGTTAAGTCGCAACACCGGCTGCCGAGTGTCAACAGCTGCGTGCGCTGGCGCCGACGCGTTGTGGGCCGCGCTGCTGACGCCCAAGCTGCGATATCAACCATCTATGAATAAGTGGCAGCGGTGGCGGCTTGTCAGTTGTTAACGTGCCTTAACAGACGTTGCGAATAGCCCGCGTTGGAATCGCATGGTTGGGAACACAACGCAAGTAAAAATGGGCTTCCTTAATGAACCTACTTTTTAAGCATTGTAGCCTTTGTAATTTTGGATGTTTTGCTGTAGATATTATTTTCTACATATATACTATATAGGCACTCACGTGCTTTAAATCGCGCAATGCAATTGAACCATGGTAAAGACAATAATAAATGAACTGAGAGCTGACATGCCCCATGCTTTGTGTGTGTATGTGTGTGTGTGTGTGTGTGTGTGTGTGTGTTTTTTTTTTTGGCGAGTCGATAAAAGTGGTTTTGGACACTGGATGAGTTTTTAGGGGTGTGGTGAGGGGGGATGTAATTCCACAGACATTCTGTCAGATTCACTAATGCAGTAGGTCTGTGCGGTGTTTAGTTATCGGAGCATTCTTTGAAAGTCGTGAATAGGGCCACCGAGTACCTAAAGCCGTGATATTCCCCCACAAAAACTTCTTTTAAATAACCGGGGATAGGTACATGAGCAGAGTAAATGCTATTACGAACGCCTATCACAATGCTGAGCGAATAGGAAAATCCATAGATGGAGAATTGTGCCGCGTTACGGGTGCTCGGGCGCACCCAATCCACCGTTACCCCAGCGGTGACCTTGACCCGCATCGTCTGTCTCGGCTCCAAAGCCAAACCGGCGTGGAATTGGGAGCGTTCGAGCACTCATGGTCCAGCGCAATTCTCCACCTAAATCCATTCCTGATACACATTTGCTTGCTCATAGTCATGTAACCCCGGTAAATTCACCCAACTTTCATATTGGTCGCTCCATAGACAGATGGCCACAGAGATCAACTTAAAAGGCCATTGTTGCATTCATTTAGTGGAGATCATTAAAGAGCCGTGACAGGCCACAAGTCGCGTGACATCATACGTGTAACGACCAATGACGACGGCCTGCAAAACCCAATGGAAGCGGCTAGCAGCGTGCAATAAAACAGGGCGCTGCTTTCTAAATGTCTGTCGTGCGCCATAAATGAATATATTCTTTGTAGCCTGGCAACTCAGTATCTTTTTTTAACTATTGTACTAGTATTTAATAATTTCATAATTTTATAATTGTGCTTACGCTTTATGTTGATATTAGTGATAAATCCTTAGATAAAGTAAATCGATGTGATATTTAATAGAAAAATAAGCAAACTAACGCACCATTCATTCGAAAGCTGGGGAACCTACTAAAAAGAACTACTAAAATTCCTGAGGAACCAAAGGATCAAATGGGGATTAACCCGCGCCCTGGTGGGGGGGGGCTATTTTTTGCCCCCCCTCCAGATTTTTCGATATATCTCCAGAACCGCTGCGCCGATCGTCACCAAACTTTCAGTACCCTCCCGGACATCAATTTTACACATTGTGACCAAAAATTTTTCCAAAGGCTATGATAGGTTGGCCGGAAATGACGTCAGAGTGACGTCATGTTCTGCCGTTTTCGACCCAAAAAAGGGTTTCGCGGGAAGAGCTGTCAGGCCTATAGCTTTGCAAATACAGAAAAACGATAAAGACATAAAAGCTGTAGAATTGACAGGGCTACAAAACTGCTATCTCGGATTTTTGAAATTTTTCGATTTTGAGCCCCAAAAATCAAAAAATAGATTTTTTGATTATAATAACCGAAAAATCAAAAAAGTTTTTTGAATTTCGAAAAAACCGGAATATATGTGATAGTCCCTACCGCCCTCTATCTACATACCAAATTTGAGATCGATACCTCTTTTTTTGGCCAAGTTATAGCGAAAAAACTGTTCAAAATTGATGACGTCAAATTTTCAAACTCAATTTTTAGCAATTATAGACCTCGTAGCGCAAAACAAAGACCACCATTAGACTCCCCGTGACGAGCTGCATCGAATCAATACCCATTTTATGCAAAAATATCAACTTTGAAATTTGACCTTTTTTGACCTGACCTTGCCGTGACCTCCACCAGAAAGTGACCTAAGCCGTACCTGATAGTCTTATAACCAACACCATTGAGTTGGAAATGAAAAATTGGCCATAAAACATGCATCGCACAACCTTAGTAGGGGAGAGCGGGGAGAGTTGTATCATGTCCAAGTAGTATCAGGGCGAATTGTGCCAAAGTTATCCAATAGATGGCGCTCGTGACACGACCAGCCGACGAGGTTTTTCGGGCGCCATCTTTCCCTGTTCTGTCGTGTGGCTGGTTGGATGCGTCTCGAGGTGGGAGCCGATTTTATGTTTTTTTAACGTCATTCTAAAAAAACAAGTTGCAAGAAAATGTGTGTTTTGGGCATTTAGATGTGCACAAATTTGAAAGATCTCCGTAGCGGTGGTGAGAATAGGTTCTAAGGCTGCGTGAGTGAAAATGGATTTCTCCAGCTGTCCGCTGTTTTTGAGCACGAGGATGTTTTTTTTCCAAGATGGCGGCGAGGTGCATGTTGTATCAGAGCCGGGTGGGGTATGTTGTAACATGTATGTATGTATGGGTATGCTGTTTTTGATCGCAAAAGCTAAGCCCTGGCTCGCGTTTGTAGGTAGCTAGTCAATGCTCGTTCCATTTCGGCACAATGTATTGGCTTCTTTGCTCTTAACGGCCCGGGCCACTTTTGCGTCTCGTCTGTTGATGTTTCGTTCGTTTCGATGTTTCGTTCGGATTGCATTGACCTAAGTTTGGTCTAATAAAAGTGAAGCCTTTGAACATATACATTGTATTAACCCCATGTAATGTTGTTGTTATGTTCAAAACCAGTAGCAAGCACACTCCCTGAAACGTGAAATAGTGATACAAATTACCCCACCATGTGATACAACTCACCCAAGCCATGGGGTAAGTTGTATCAAAAACATTGTTCTATTCGGCAGACCGTAGAAGAAAAACTGGTAGAGGTAGCGGAAAAGTTACTTTGCACAAAAAAGCAGAAGAATCAAGGAAGGAAATAGTATGGAAATAATGAGTTTATCACGGATAGTTACGAGGTAATGGGTCTCAGAGTAAAAACTGATACAACCCACCCCACTCTCCCCTATCTAAAGTTAGGTTCATGTGACCTGACCTGTGACCCTTGGTGACCTGACCTGGTAATGTCAGTGACCTCTTATAGCAACATATGTACTAGGCAACCGACGCCCTATCGCTGATTCTCGACAAAATGCGTTTTCTTCGGTGTTATAGCGCATTCCCTAGATGACCCGTGAACGGTGAAACATTTCATCTTTGACCTGACCTGTGACGTCATCGGTGACTCCGAGGTCAATGAAATTTGGTTTCCCTCGACAAATTTGACAGGCCTTTCGAACGCCGTTTGAATTTTGCGGATCCGTCCAGTAGTTTCGGAGATACGAGGGGGGGCAAAAAATAGCCCCCCCCCACCAGGTCGCGTTATAAACAGACCCCACCAGGGCGCGGGTTAAATAGATGCCTGCTATTCCGTCGTGAAAACGGCCACAATGCATTATGCACATTCGACATTTCTAGCCGCAGCAATACCTTTCCCATCGCTGTATCTTATAGCTCACTGAATGCAATGCTCATATCCCTACTTCCATGATGAGTAGCTTGCCATTGGTATATTCTGTCACTCTAGTGGGCATATAATGATGAAGAGACGCGTCATTAAATCCTGTGTCTTGCAATCGTACGCAACACTTTGTTCAGTTAGAGATCCTGCACTCGACTTGAACCTAAATTATGCTGCGTACGGCACGGTACTTGAAACGCTTATTGCATGACATCGCAATAAGCTAAGGAGAAATTGTCAATGTGATTTATGATGTATTATGTAAGCTATATGCAATGACAAATTTAATGCATGCAAATTGCAGGCAGATGATGGCACCGAAAACCATTTAGGTGTAGCTCGCTAGTACATGCATGGCCTTGACTGATACTGGGTAGTGTAATGATGGACGGACGGACGGACGGACGGACGGACGGACGGACGGACGGACGGACGGACGGACGGACGGACGGACGGACGGACGAACGGATGGACGGACAGACACGAAGGATTGCAAAAAAAAAAATAATAGACGGACTGCATCTTGCCCTGAGCGTCACACAGCCGGCCATCCCATCGAAAACCCATCTATTAAATTTTCCAAGCGTGTAATATATCCTTAATCTCGTACAATGCATTTATTCTGCATGAAGTAAATCTCCAGCCTTACAAGAGTCAATACTAGAGATATCAATCGAATGCCAACTTTTTGGCATACCGATACCAAACCGATACAAACTTGGTTTTTGGCGTTTCAATGCTAACACATTTCGTATTTTACTGGTATTGTGAATCCTCCCTAAGGTAAAAGAGGATATGAATTTGGTAAAAAGTTGATATTTCTCTGATATTCCCAAGTCAGTTCGGTTCCGGTATTTTCCCAAGGTTCCTGTTGGTATTTGGTTTGGTATCGGTAGTTATAACGATTTTCTGTAATTGGTATCATTCATCAATATCGTGAAAATCAATAAATCACCCATTCAAGTTGCCTGGAGTCGGCTCAACTTTTGTTTTGTCGCAGTAAATAATGGCATGTTGTCGGTTTTCCACTGCTGACGGCGCTCAGCTGAGACAGGAAATCAATGGTCGATGCTTCGTAAGTGTATTAGCGCTAGAAAACTGCCGACGATGTGGATTAGATTAGTGACAATCAGTTGCAGTACCGCCAATATGGTTTGATTGCAGATATCAATCGGGTGCCACCTTCTAGACAGATAATATATAGAGCCAAATCTGCAATTAGGACTGTAAAACGAGAGTTGCTATTAGAATGCCGAAAAATGCAGTAAGTTAATTCAGGCTAAATACCTACTGTGTGTGTCTCACATTTCGTTAGTTTTACTACCCACCTACATATGGTTCAAAGTCGGTAAATGATTGTTATTTCTCTCAACTTTCCATATTCAATCATTTTTGCGGATCAATCAATGGATTAAGTCGACAGTAGGTTAAATGTCGGTTTTCTTTTTTATTGACATCACCGAGTTGGATGTAAACAGTTTGAAAAGACTCTGACATTACTGATGGACAGTACTTATATGTGTTACCATAGTCCTCTGAACTCTATACCTACCTAGACTGGACACAGACAATAGCCCCGTTTACATAGGCCAGATAGTGGAATTCCGATCCCGAGACATTTATTCCACTAACGATTCGAGATTTTCAGGCACATTCCACTAGTTTTGACGACCTATCCGGTCTTCTGGCCGGATAGGTCGTCAGAACTAGCGGAATGTGCCTGAAATGTCTCGTTAGTGGAATACATATCTCGGTATCTGAATTTCACTATCTGGCAACGAGCCCTATGTAAACGGGGCTAATCTGGCCATGACCACAACGGCCGTAAAAGTAAGCAGTAACTCGTAAGTCAGTTTATCTACAACATCCATTTCTTCACCACTGCAAAGCCCCATTCATTGAAAATGCCGTGACAGTATCTTGGGAACGGCTGGGCAGAATGAGTCGAGAATTAGCACACAGCTAGGTGCAACCAAGATTCTTACAGATAAGGTTGGGACGCCAGTCACGTGATCCTTTTTCTGCTTTTCCCAACCCTACTCACGATTTTCATAAGCCTTGATTTATTCCTTGCACAGAGGTGTTTGTAGTTATTTTATATACAAAATCTAATTCAATGATATTTGAAATTAACAAACATATCTTACTCACAATCTCAAACAAAAATTGAATTTATTCGCGTTTCATTAATTTGATCAGCTGGCAACCATCACCCATCGTCCTCGATGTAGTCGAACTTGGCGCACTCAGATAGTGTTAGAAATTTGTGACGCTTACTTGTTGCTATGGCGACCGAGCAGTACCTACGATTTTCAGTTGTCAACAAGTGCTTGCGGAGCTGCTGCTCACACTTTTGAACACAGTCTTTATGCGTCAGTTTGTTTTACGCGTCATATCTGAAACATGTTTTGTGAGGCTCCAAAACCATTCAATTCATCTCCTTCAAAAGAAGTGTTTTGTAACGTTTTCGATATGTTTTTTGGGCTTAATTGCTAGCTCCATTCATCCTATATTGCGTGAGGATAGTCATCACTCGGGGACCAGTCGTTGAAAGCAAGGAACAACGACGATAAGAAGGTCTTGTAAAAAGTCGCAGCGAATGCATTGAGCATTAACCCTCGCCCCGTTGGGGGGGCCATTTTGCCCCCCCCCCTGTGGTTTTTCCTGAATAGCAAGAAAACGGCGGCGCGCAGCGCCGCCAAATTTTCAGTACCTTCCCGATCATCAATTTGACACCTTCACATCAAATTCCAAGTCTTAGGTCACCTTAGGTCAGGAGTTATTGAGGTCAAACTGAGGTCATGTTCGAGCAAAAATGAGCAAAAAACATGCAATCTTGAAACGCTCACCAAATCTACAGTTTTCAAGCAATTTCAAAGTTCTTTATATGGTCTAGTAGACAAAAAGCGGCGCTACAAAACTGCTATCTCGGATTTTCAAAATTTTGGGTTTTTGACCCAAAAAATTTCAAAAAATTGAATTTTTTAGAAAAACTAAAAAAAATCCAAAATTTTTCCGAATTTCGAAAAAAACGGAAAATATGTGATAGTCCCTACGCTCTTCTATATACATACCAAATTTCAGATCGATATCTCGTTTTAAGTTATAGCGAAAAAACTGTTCAAAAATGATCACGTCAAATTTTTGAACTCAATTTTTAGCGATTCTAGACCTTGTACAGCAAAACAAAGACCAATATTGAGCTCCCCGTGACGAGTTGCATCGATTCGATACCCATTTTATGCAAAAATACCAACTTTGAAATTTGACCTAATTTGACCTGACCTTGACCTGACCTTGACCTGACCTTGACCAGAATGTGACCTAAGCTGGCCCCAAAGGCTGCCTGATCCACATAATCGCATTTGTTATGTAAAATGGACCATAAAACATGTATCACACGACACTTTCATATTGTGAACCCCCTAGTGACCTGACCTCTGTGACCTGACCTGGTATCAGTGACCTCAACTAGCAAAATATGTGTTTGGAGAGCATTTCCCCATCGATGATTTTCAATGAAATGCATTTTACCCGATTTTACAACGCATTTCTTGAAATGCCTGTAAACGGTGAAAATTGGACCTTTGACCTGACCTGTGACGTCATCGGTTTGACCTAGGTCAATAAGATTGGGTCACAAGGTAGTTCCCTGATAGGGCTATCCAACACGGTTTGCCGCTTGTCGCTAGGTTGCGTGGTTCTCGAGATCTTAGCCCGCGCCCTGGTGGGGTCTGTTTATAACGCGACCTGGTGGGGGGGGGGGGCTATTTTTTGCCCCCCTCGTATCTCCGAAACTACTGGACGGATCCGCAAAATTCAAACGGCGTTCGAAAGGCCTGTCAAATTTGTCGAAGGAATCCAAATTTCATTGACCTCGGGGTCATCGATGACGTCACAGGTCAGGTCAAAGATGAAATGTTTCACCGTTCACGGGTCTTCTAGGGAATGCGCTATAACACAGAGGAAAACGCATTTTGTCGAGAATCAGCGGTAGGGCGTCAGTTGCCTAGTAGATATGTTGCTATTAGAGGTCACTGGCAATACCAGGTCAGGTCACAAGTCAGGTCACCAAGGGTCACAGGTCAGGTCACATGAGCCCAACTTTACTAACGTTGTGTGATACATGTTTTATGGCCAATTTTTCATTTCCAACTCAATGGTGTTGGTTATAAGACTATCAGGTACGGCTTAGGTCACTTTCTGGTGAAGTTCAGGTCAAGGTCAGGTCAAGGTCAGGCCAAAAAAGGTCAAATTTTAAAGTTGATAGTTTTGCATAAAATGGGTATTGATTCGATGCAGCTCGTCAGGGGAGTCTAATGGTGGTCTTTGTTTTGCGCTACGGGGTCTAGAATTGCTAAAATTTGGGTTTGAAAATTTGACGTCATCAATTTTGAACAGTTTTTTCGCTATAACTTCGCCAAAATAAGAGGTATCAATCTCAAATTTGGTATGTGGATGGAAGGCCGTAAGGACTATCACATATATTCCGGTTTTTCCGAAATTCAAAAAACTTTTTGGATTTTTCGATTATTATATCTAAAAAAATGCTTTTTTATTTTTGGGGGTTCAAAATCCAAAAATTTCAAAAATCCGAGATAGCAGTTTTGTAGCCCTGTCCAATCTACAGCTTTCATGTCTTTATCATTTTTCTGTATTTGCAAAGCTATAAGCCTGACAGCTCTTCCCGCGAAACCCTTTTTTGGGTCGAAAACGGCAGAACATGACGTCACTCTGACGTCATTTCCGGCCAACCTATCATAGCCTTTGGAAAAATTTTTGGTCACAATGTGTAAAATTGATGTCCGGGAGGGTACTGAAAGTTTGGTGACGATCGGCGCAGCGGTTCTGGAGATATATCGAAAAGTCTTGAGGGGGGCAAAAAATAGCCCCCCCCCCACCAGGTCGCGGGTTAGGGGGGGGGGGCGAAATGCCCCCCCCCCAACGGGGCGCGTTGCTCGGCAGAGCCCAACGGGGCGCGGGTTAAATGACGAAAATATTTTTACCCCCCACCGCCTCAGGCGATCACGTGCCGTCACCCACCTGGGTACAACGCACTGTCAAATGACGTATGTCGCAATTTCGAGCTGCCGATGCACGTGCGCACGTGCACATTCCATTTCTGTACCTCAGAAACTACTCGTGCGATTTAGCTCAAACTTTGTGTCCAGCGAAGTACCTACCTAACAACCACTGCTGGTCCATTGGTGGTATACAGATGTATAGGTATAGTGTGAGAGCATTGATCTTGAAATCACTGGCGGACTGGATATAGCTCGATATCATTGGTGTCTGTCGGTCGTCGTGAGGTGAATAAATGAGATTCAATTATTATTATTCATATGTAAAAGCGCACATTATTTGTGAATGACATGTGTCGTTTAGCGCTGAAACAAAAAAGCGATACATGAGTTACTCTGACAATGATTGAATGAAGGCATTTCAATCGTGCAACTAACAGTGTATGATGGATGCTGCATTTCCTATGTGGTTTTAACCCGCGCCCCGTAGGGCTACCGGCGGACCCTACCACCCGTAGGGGGGGTGGGGGCCGTTTCGGCCCCCCCCTAAGATCTCGGAAAGTTACCGGCCGATTTTCAAAATTCAAACGGCGTTCGATAGTCCCACCCGGGAACTACCTTGTGACCAAATTTCATTGACCTAGGTCAAACCGATGACGTCACAGGTCAGGTCAAAGGTCAGATTTTCACCGTTCACAGGCAATTCAAGAAATGTGCTGTGAAAGCGAGTAAATTGGTAATTTATTGAAAACCATCGATGGTATATTGTTCGTCAAACACATACTTTGCTATCTGAGGTCACTGATACCAGGTCAGGTCACAGCGAGGTCAGGTCACCGGGGGTCACAATATGAATGTGTCGTGTGATACATGTTTTATGGTCCATTTTACATGACAAATGCGATTATGTGGGTTAGGCAGCCTTTGGGGCCAGCCTAGGTCACGTTTTGGTGAAGGTCAGGTCAAGGTCAGGTCAAATTAGGTCAAATTTCAAAGCTGATATTTTTGCATAAAATGGGTATCGATTCGATGCAGCTCGTCACGGGGAGTCTAATGGTGGTCTTCGTTTTGCTCTACGAGTTCTAGAATTGCCAAAAATTGAGTTTGAAAATTTGACGTCATCATTTTTGAACAGTTTTTTCGCTATAACTTGGCCAAAAAACGAGGTATCGATCTGAAATTTGGTATGTAGATAGAAGACGGTAGGCACTATCACATATATTCCGGTTTTTTTCGAAACTCAAAAAACTTTTTGGATTTTTTGGCGAATATATCCAAAAAAATGCTTTTTTGATTTTTGGGGGTCAAAACTCAAAAATTTCAAAAATTTGAGATAGCAGTTTTGTAGCCCTGTCAATTCTACACCTTTTATGTCTTGATCATTTTTCTGTATCTTCAAAGCTGTAGTCCTGACAGGTCTTCTCGCGAAGGTCTTTTTTCGGTCGAAAATGACAGAACATGACGTCACTCTGACGTCATTTGTGGCCAACCTATCATAGCCTCTGGAAAAATTTTTGGTCACAATGTGTAAAATTGATGCCCGGAGGGGTCCTGAAAGTTTGGTGGCGATATCTCCAGCCGTTTAGGAGATATCGACCGAAAAGGACAGGAGGGGGCCGTTTCGGCCCCCCCCCCCCTACGGGGCGCGGGTTAATTGGCATGGAGCAAATGAATGAAATAAAGAAGTGTGAACTTTTCATGATTTTCACTTTTCTAAAAGTAGCCTAAAACAGTTAACACGTTGGTTCTTTTAAAGTTTATTTCACATTTTGTTAGTAAACAATAAGCATACGCATATAAGAAATACTAGCTACAATAGTCTGACAGATCTAAGAAAAAACGGATGTGCCGTCGCCGTTGATGCACGTGCCTTCAAATTTCCTGAAATATATCCGAAAACATCTCTCTCACGCCTTTTCAAGCAAATTTTACCCGAACCATACATACTCAACTCAGTGAGCAAAAAACACATGCAAAGTGATTCAGGCGCTTTCACTACGTTCTTTATTAGGTTTGCCAGAGTAGGTATAGTTTAACCCTCGCATGTGTGCGGCGTTTGCCAGCTTCTAATGTGTACGGGGGGTCGGTTGGACCCCCCTTGCCGTTTGGCCCCTGATCGAACTAGAGCTTCGCGGAAAAAACGAGCGTGTTGCCCGTGACGAGAGGAAGCCGATGATAGCCAATTTTAAGGTCCTAGGTCATTGGTTGACCTTCCAGGTCAGGTCAATGACCCAAAGTCGGGAAAATCGGGACACCTATTAGAAAGTCGTAAAGTGTGGCTGCTAAGGGGTTTTTCGGGGTGCTGATCACGAATATCGTGTTAGTTTTGATCACAGATGATGTCTTTAAGCATTTAGACCAGGTCGGGTCAGGTCAGGTCAGGTCAACCAGTAGGCGTCGTGACGGGTATTCGTAGTACGTGTCAACCGCCTCTGACAGCTTCGTAACATGTTACGAAGGCACCAAAACTTCTTCATAAATGTTCAAATGGTTGCTAAACTCGAATTCAGCTCCAAAAACTAGCCTGGAAACATGTAAAACTCGAAAATGTGAACCGAGGTCACCCGAGGTCACCAAAGGTCAATGACCTGACCTGACCTTCAGGTGACCTTGACACCCACCCTAATGCATGGGAGTAACATCAAATCACATGTTTGAACGTTTGAAACCACGAAAAGCTTGCAAACGCGCGGCTAATGCGTGCCGACATACGCGGAATCGCGATTCCGGCCAAACATGGTCTCGGAAAAGAGGTCTCAGGTCAAAGGTCATTTGGGTCAGGGTCATGAAATTTTCAGGGTCGGTGTAAAATTGATCAATGCGAGGGTACTGAAAGTTTCGTCGCGATCAGCCGCTTTTTACGCGAGTTATTCGCGAAAAACCATGGGGGGGGGGTCCATCCGACCCCCCCCCCACACATGCGAGGGTTAAGTTATTGACGAAGTTAGAACATAAGAACAGTATAACAGTTTCTCCATTATTGTATAGTCTTGCTTTGAATTCCAATTGAGTGTTACGACAATGTCTCGGTTTCGTCATGGCAGTGTCTTCAACTAAATTCGGTTTTAATATAGTAGCAGCATCCTAGTTGGCATGGCTGTGTTATCGGCCGTATGGTAGGTATATAGGTATTGCATTTAACATTCGAACGTTCTTGCCATTACGAGGCTAAATTTCGTAGTGTCAACCGCATACACCAAACGAATGGTAAGGTAGGGTACCGACCGATTCAAAACATGCACACAAACATACCCCAGAAAAACCGGCAACAGATTTAAGTTTAAACACAAGCAAAGTGTAATCGATGGTCTTCATCTTTGCTAAGCTAAGTCACCTTCATGTTTAGCTGTCATAGCATGGCATGACTGTCTCATGACATGACTGTCTTCCATAACATGGCCTGACTGAAATAACATGACATGACATGACTCTTCGCGACAGCGACATGACTGTTTGTCTTAGCATGAAAATGACCGGTCATGACCGGTGAAAAAGGTATCAGTGTGCCACTCCAGACATGGTGAACGTCTCGTATCTTCCATAGGTCGGCTGCATCTGATGTGGCGCCAGGTCCCACGGGGTGGTCATGATGCGCCATTTCTGAAATAAACAACACTGTTGTTATGATCAAGAATTCTTATTTGAATGATTATCCAAGATTGATTGGAGAAACAATAACAGCTTCGACGTAACATGGCTAAGGAAGTATATATGGAGGAGTATGCCATTTCTGAAGCAGATATTTCTATTGATTTCCAACAACTCTTACTGAACAATCTGATCACAATACACATCGCGAACTAGGAATGTCATAAGGTTTAGATGGTCCGACACCACTCTCAGAGTCTGAGCAGGAGAACCACCAAGGTTTATGCATAGTCCTGCCGCGCAAATACGATGGCATTACATTGGTTCAGAGGTCATTACTTCTGGTCAGAGGCCACCCGAACGTAATATTTTTGCCTTTTCACGGCAGAGCTGTAGATCAGTGTGGTTTATATAGTTTCTACCTCATAACAGCCATGGAAAGTATCGAAGTGATCGGCCACTCGGCGTACCTATGGCAGACATTGAAACTTTCCATGTGAGGTCACTTGAAGTGACCTGCTGAACTGACCTTGAGTGACCTTGGTCTGAAATTTTTACAACATGCGCAGAAAAGATGTGTGATAAGGTGTGGCAAAAACAGCGGCGAGCCCACCGGTGTTTATTTAGATGTTCGCGAACAAAACCACAGGGCGTGTCCAACCCCGCCCCCAAGCAGGGCGCGGGTTAACCTGTAATTGGCGCCACTAGTCGTACAGTCTCAAACATACCTGTGATTGACCTCACAAGCTGTACAGTCTCAAACATACCTGTCTCATCGTGCCGGGTCTTGTAAAAAGCAGGAAAACCGCCGAAATGACGACGAAGAGGAAATATAGTGCAGCCGCCACCGCTCCGACGATACTCAGCAGGGAGTAAATGGAGAATAACGAGAGAATAAAAAGAACCTGGCGGTACAAGATAATGTTACTGGCGTAAATTGTCAAAGTTACTGACGAATGGTTAATAGCCGTTTTCACGACGGCCATCTGGTACACATTTGGTGCACATCTGGTGCAGATCAGGTGCAGATTTGGTCAGATCAGGTTCAGTGTGTCTCTTAGTAGCTATCAGCTAGGATTGCACTAATTGCTTATATGCCTGCTTTGTCATATTATCAGAGAGCATCATCGATTAAAACACTAAAATAAATTCATAAAATGAAGAAATTTGCTGTAAAAGAAATTAGGTGCATATTTGGTCAAAGCAGGTGCATTCGCCGGATAGCCCGTCGTGAAAACGGCTAATGTTGATCAGCTAACGTAGATATTTGTGGCATAGACAAAGCTTTTGCTAATGATGTAACGAAGGTGTCTATTCAGACAGCAATGAATATTAGCTCTATCGACGTAACGTAGGTATTGAACTTAATGGTAATGAACAGGGTATGCGTTATAAAACGTTTTGACGCATAACCAGTCTTCATAATCACTTACAACATAAGCTGCTAATCTATCGAAAAAAATAACTGGGACACGACATCATACAACCTTGAGCCTAGCATCATTGTCCCTGACGTCATAACCTAACCTACCATCAAACCCACTGACGTCATAAGATAACATACCCACTGACGTCATAACATTCCTTACCGTCAAAACAATCGGTGTGATAATTCCCCAGAACAGCAGCGGGTACGGACATCCGCAGAACCTGCCCTGCATGGCCGACCAACACGTCTGGAATCGTCGAGCTCCGAACACGGCAGAGACAGCGACACATTCGAGGATACAGATAACGATCATGGATTGTTGGCTATAGGTGACCTGCTCAGCTTCTGCCATGGACCGCCAGGAGTTCTGTAAGAAATAACAGAGAGAGACGCAGTGTCACACAATTATGGAGGTCACAACAAAGGAGGTTTACAAAATCGATAGAGAACACAAAATTTTCAAAATTTCGATCGTCGCAAAATTCTGGGGGTCACAAAAAGAAGGTTTACAAAAATAAAAAAGAAATTCATTGGGATGCAGATCCCGAAAGAAAATTATTTTCTGGCTCTCACACCCATTTTTAAAGAACATTTTCCTCTTCAACTTGGCGGAGATAAAGCATTTGCGTGGATGGTCGTTTTACATCATGTATGTTACCTCATTAGTAAGAAATTAGTGGCTATTGATCTTCTCTGCATCTTTTCGGGCCTTACTTGACCGGCGATTTTCCCGACTCATTCCCTTTTTGGAGAGCGGGATTTTCCCCTGACACCCAAGCCAAAATAAAGCTGTAACACTGGTGAAACATAGCGAAATATAAAGATGTTAAAATCGTTGACCTTTTAGGGGCCGTCTCCGCCCGGAATCCCACCGCGCGGAATCCCACCTTACTTTGTCTACAAAAGGTATTTAAAAAAACAGCGACTTAATTGGTTAACCTCAAACCATGTGTAGGTATACCTGAATGATTGAGAGTATTACTGTTGTCAGTTTCGCTTGATACAGCTTCCAACTGTTTCTCATCCTACCTTTCTGTAGTAGGTATTTAACTGTTTTTCATTTTAGCTTGTTACAGTATCAACTGTCATGCATCTTATCTTACCGTGTTACATACAGTATCCAACTGTTTTCATCTTACCTTGTTCCAGTTTCCAACTTTTTAAATCTTACCTTGTTATAGTCTCTAACTATTTTTAATCTTACTTGGTTACAGTATCCAACTGTTTGTCATCTTACCTTGTTACAGTATCCAGCTGTTTTTCATCTTACCCTGCTACAGTATCTAACTGTTTTTCATCTTTTCCTGGTACAGTATCAAACTGTTTTTCATCTTACCTTGTTGCAGTTTCCAACTTAACCCTCGCATGTGTAGGGGGGGTCGGATGGACCCCCCCCATGGTTTTTCGCGAATAACTCGCGTAAAAAGCGGCCGATCGCGACGAAACTTTCAGTACCCTCGCATTGATCAATTTTACACCTACCCTGAAAATTTCATGACCCTGACCCAAATAACCTTTGACCTGTGACCTCTTTTCCGAGACCATGTTTGGCCGGAATCGCGATTTCGCGTATGTCGGCTCGCACTAGCCGCGTGTTTGCAAGCTTTTCGTGGTTTCAAACGTTCAAACATGTGATTTGATGTTACTCCCGTGTGTGTCAAGGTCACCTGAAGGTCAGGTCAGGTCATCGACCTTTGGTGACCTCGGGTGACCTCGGGTCACTTTTTCGAGTTTTACATGTTTCTAGGCTAGTTTTTGGAGCTGAATTCGAATTTAGCAACCATCTGAACATTTACGAAGTAGTTTTGGTGACTTCGTAACATGTTACGAAGCTGTCAGAGGCGGTTGACACGTACTACGAATACCCGTCACGACGCCTACTGGTTGACCTGACCTGACCTGACCCGACCTGGTCTAAATGCTTCAAGACATCATCTGTGATCAAAACTAACACGATATTCGTGATCAGCACCCCGAAAAACCCCTTAGCAGCCACACTTTACGACTTTCTAACAGGTCCCGATTTTCCCGACTTTGGGCCATTGACCTGACCTGGAAGGTCAACCAATGACCTAGGACCTTAAAATTGGGTATCATCGGCTTCCTCTCGTCACGGGCAACACGCTCGTTTTTTCCGCGAAGCTCTAGCTCGATCAGGGGCCAAACGGCAAGGGGGGGTCCAACCGACCCCCCTACACATTAGAAGCTGGCAAACGCCGCACACATGCGAGGGTTAATTCATCCTATCTTTTTATAGTATCTAACTATTTTTCATGTTAGGTACCTGATCACAGTATCCAACTGTTTTCATCTTACCTTGTTACAGTAACCAATACTGTATGCCAGCCAAGGGAGAGCAAAAACTGATACAAGAACATGCTTTCTCAGGAGCTGGCGGAACCTGTCAACAAAACGCATGAGTCAATCACTTATTTTCATCGAAACTTACAATACCTATATGACAGCTTACAATGTGTGTGATAATTCGAATAAAATACGTGGCAAAAATGCGAAGATGTGTGTCAGTTATCAGGGGCGGATCCAGCCGATCCGTTTGGGGAGGGCAAAAGTTTAGCCGACCATCGGCGACCCCGACCCACCACCGCGCCAGTGACCAAGTGACTTTACAACGCCAGTAGGGTAGCCCGGGGCAAGTCGCCCACCTCAATAGAAAATGCGTATATATCATACGTTTTCCTTATTACAAACGAGTTTGTGATGCTATTTTATCAATTGGTTATTTATCTTGAATGTATGCAAGAGCTCAGTGTTCCTGATGAAGAGAAGTTGTTCATTTTTGCGATTTACAAAGAGGAAAGGTCATGTTACCCATATACGGGGTAAGATGGTGTAAAATGTCCTATGTTAACCCGTGCGCAGCCGCGCTGGGGCTCTTGGATTTTCACGACCCTGGGGGATGTTTGAACACCCATCTACCTTCTAACTCGGCTCCTGGGCCATGTAGCAAAACGCGGTAGGCGGCGTTTGAAAGATCGTCAAGCATAATGACCAAATAACCCCAGTCACTTTGAAGGCCAGGTCAGAGGTCAGGTCACCAGAGGCCATCAAAGGCCAAATTCGACAATATTTAGGTCTAGTTTCGACAACTTTTGAAAAACCGGCGCATAACTCGGAAACGAATAGAGCTAGAGCACCCCAGAAAACTGATTTGAGGCCTGTTATTGCTTTTTCTGGATAATTCCCTCAGATTGGACCTCAGATGAATGGCTTAGCCTCTAGGGGGAACTGCCAAAATAGACGATTTTTACGGGAACGGATTTTCTGCGATAACTTTTGACTCAAACCTTGTAAGATTTTACTTTTATTGATATCGTGCTCCTCTCGTCAAGACGCGTCGAATGAGTTATAATTTGATCTTAAAGAGTGAACTTAAAACTTTGACAATTGGTCAAGGTCATGACCTGACCGAAAAAGGTCGTGTTGCATATCAGTCGATCCGTATTGTCAAGCTGAACACATCTAAGGTGTTTCTATTGCTCTAGATTGCGTCTATCAAAAGTTATTAGCGAACTGTTGCAAACTGTTGCACATCTTTCGTGACCTGAGATAACCTCAGGGACATAAGGAGGGGTCACGGGTGCCATTTTCCGGTTCACAGTGTCCTGTTTAGGTTGTAACTCGGTATTGTTAAGAATGACGTTTTTTATAAATTTAGCACGAATGTTTGAAAGGACGGATTGACGGAGCCGGAGCCCACGCTAAGCAGAGCTTGTTGCGTAGAGCCCAACCCCTACCGTCCGATCGCGTAATTCCGGATAACAGGAGAATTTAGATGTCAAAGTTTAACATGCCCTTCAAAACCGGACACAGCAAGTCCCTCTCAGACTGACTTCAACTGGCTGCGGCTGCTCCCACCAACCGGCTCAGACCATCCCCGTCAGCAGTCTCAAATATCGAGCACCGGAGCGACTCGAGCCCGGGCTCTCACTACCGGGACTCCATTGCTGCTTTACCAACAGAGCTAACGGACAGGTTTGCCCAAAACAGGCGCCTTTCAATTTTCTCTTGACTTTTAGTGGAGAGGTCGCAAAATTGACCTAGCCTTAGGTCACCGATATAAAAATCATGTGATTAACATTTTATACATAGGTAGGTACTGTTGCCCTTATAAACTGCTGAAAGTTTCAAAGCAATCCGTCACTCGGTTTAGCTATGGCAAGCAATGGAACTGTTTTTAGGTTATGTCACTTGACGTGACTTAGTGACTTCGTGACCTTGAGAGACCTTGGTCTGAAATTTTCAGAACACATGAAAAAATGTCGAAAACGGCGGCTCGGAACGCCGCCGTTTTTTTTTTACGCGGAACGCTCCACAGCGCTGAGGCTCCCAACAAACGAAAAAACTGTGGATTGCTTAGATAGTTTCGAAAAGGGTGGTTGGCGTCTTACCCGACTGGGTATCTTGCCCCCGTGTTACCCCACACCATGGCCACACTGCATAATGCATATGCATGCATTCAGTTCAGGGAGTTCCATCTATGTATTATCAGCATACCGACCCAAAATATCAGCAGCCAGTGGTCAGCTCCTTCCTTCGGAATGGCCGTCAAGGAAAGAAGCCCTGGTTTTCGTCCATATCGGCATCGACGCCGTATTAGATTTTCTCATCGCTACATGCTTTGGGAGGGGAAAAAAGATAGTCTTGCCCACACGAGTTGGCTTTGGGGAGGGCAAATGCCCATTTTGCCCTCCCCTGGATCCGCCACTGTCAGTTATTTCGTACGATGCTGACGTAGCATGCTAGAATGATCAGACACATTAGAACTAACTGTGTTCATGCACAGTTAGTTCTAATGTGTCTTCAAATTATATTGCTTTGATTTGAATCTATTTTAAAGTATTAAAGTTTATGTATTTCGAAACTTAAAAGAATTGGTTACGGAGCAGGGGTCGTTTCCAAATATTAAAAAAAAAAAACAGCTGAACCGATTGCGCTCAAATTTGGTAAACGGCTAGGGACAAGTTAGCGAGGTGTCGTGCAAAGGTCAGTTGGGACCTAGTTTGTACTTGCGCACGTGCAGGGTGCCGCTTCCAGATCTCGAGAGCGGCTGGGCTGATTACGCTCAAATTTGGCACTTCACTAGAAACCGGTAAGTAGATTGCCGTACACAAGTCGTTTGGAAGTACCCCCTCGCAATTCCGCACATGCAGGGTTCACCCTCTCCATCGCTCCGTTTGTCGACCCAAAAGGCGTTTTACTGGTTTCATACGCCCAAAAACGACCTAGCTTTTAAATTGTAATATCTATCTCAAACAACAAATAGAGAGATGTTCTTTTTCTTACCTAGGTGTATGAGGCAGCAGATCCCATATAGCCATAACTGTTGTCTCCACAGTCCACAAAGCCATCGAGTAACAACTAAGGAGAATGCAAATCAAGTAACAGGCCGTCCAGAAACCGCCACCAGGGGTGTAGAGCAGAAGAGTTTCGGTTACCATGGCAACCACATCGAGGCCACCTGAAATAAGAGTGTGGGATATAAAATAGTTAAAATTTTCGGGATTCATGTCAATATCGGATCAACTGAGAACAGATAACTGTCATAGTATTGTTAACCCGCGCCCCACTGCAACTGGGGGGGGGGGGCTATTTATCTATAGCCCCCTCCCGTTTTTCTGCAATAACTTCTAAACCGCTTGACGTATCGCCGCCAAACTTTCAGTACCTTCGGCTGCATCAATTTGACACCTTGTGTCAAAATTTGAACTTCGTATCTATCATAGGTCGGCCGGAAATGACGTCAGAGTGACGTCATGTTCGGCCGATTTCGACGCAAAACATTGAACTACGGGAATTGCTTCCAAGAGCTCAGTTTTTGAGCTAGATCCAATTTCTTTGCATGAAAGGACTCCGAATGGACTGCGCTATCAAACTGCTAACTCGAATTTTCAAAATTTTCAAAATTTTGAAAATATAAATAGCACCATCGTGTTGCTGAGCTCAAACTGCATCCGATAGACATGTTTTTTATTCAAAAATTTCAACTTTAAAATTTGACCTTTTTTGACCTGAAAGTGACCTGACCTCAGCTATATTCAGATGAAAATGGCCTCAAATGACACAGACGACACCGAATTCGAAATCTATGACCTAAATGGACCATAAAACATGTGTCACGTAACCGACTTCTGACATAAGATTTCTGTGACATATGATGACCTGACCCTGACCTGAAAATCAAAGTACAAGTTTGGTACCCTCAGGGTACCTAAAGCATCTGTTCACGAGTGCGTAAACCAAAACTCAGCCTGATCTGACTTGTAAGACGGCAGCCAAAGCCCAAAATGTGAACAAGCCAAATATCGATAATTTTTATTTTGACCTGACCTGTGACGTCATCGGTGACCTCGAGGTCAATGAAATTAGGTTTCGCTCGACAGTTTTTCCGGGGGTATCAGATGCTGTTTGAATTTTGACGATCGGCCCAGTAGTTCGGAGTTAGGAGGGGGGGGGCTATGAATAGCCCCCCCCCCCCCAGTAGGGCGTGTTATACACAGACCCCAGTGGGGCGCGGGTTAACTCAAGCTGGATACAGGAGAACCGCTTTACTCATCATTCCCCGTCGAGTGTGGGAGACTAAGAATGTATCATAGGTACCTATCTTCGTGCGCATTAAGAGCTATCGATTGCTTTATACCGCGTCTTTCTAGCCCTCTTAGTTTTTGAGTTAGATGTGAGTGGTAACTTATGCCCCCCCCCCCACTAGGGCGAAGTTGGCTGAGACCGCCACTGGGGCGCGGGTTAAACGCGTCGGAATGGCCCAATACCGCGTGACGTCATCAAGGGTCACCAAAGTTTTTTTTTTGTTGCTAATAAATCCTAACAGGAACGAGATACAGTCGCCCGGACGGTCTTTTAGTGTTCAGCTCATCAAGGCGCATCGAATGATATACATGATGAACTTGAGGTCACGTGACCTAAGGTCAACTTTTGACATTGACCTTTCGAGGTCAACACAATTAGGGTTCGATGGGGATTGACATGAGGATCACGATGGTGCCATTAGTTTTTTCCTAGCTTCGTTACTTCGAAAATTATTCGAGAAAAACTCTCCTCATATTAAGCGTCGCGATTTTGACTTTTTTGCTCCTGTGACGTCATCTTTGACGTGACCTGAAAATGACCTGAATAAAAATGGTAGACCGTGTCCGTGCGTACCCCATGCCGTTTACCGCTTGTCTCTATCTTGCTCCGTTCTCGAGATCTCGGGGGGGGGGGGGGGGGGGTGGTCAACCATCCACCCAGTCGGTTCTAAGTTGGCGCAGACCCCGTCGGTGCGCGGTTTAATACTATCAAGCGCAAATAATGATAGGCTAGGTATCATATTTTCTCAAGCAATCTTACTGCACATATTTATTTGGACAATTATTTGTTCAACGGAGTAAAGAATAGATAGATTTATCTTCAAATAATAAAAAAGTAGAAACAGAATCAGCTGAAGGTGTTTAAAATCAGCATTGCACGATTTGGCGGCTCATATTGTTAAACACATCAAAGGTAAACCCAAGACTGTCAATGTTTGCGCATCTTTGCAGATATAATTGTACGTTCTCTCTTGATACCTTGAAAGTACGCGCCAAGAAACGCGCATCCAAAGGATCCATCGAGTCAAACTGAGGAAGGGCTGCTAAATTTGAGAGTTACCGAGCCAGTTAATTAACCTGGGGATGGATGAGGATGTCAATTGGTTCAGTGACTTTAATATTTAGCAGGTAGGGCTTCATGAATCATCCGCACCGATACGCATCGAGCGGTACTTTCGAGAGAGACGGTACTTCTACATATAAGGATCCTACAATGAACGTAAAATCTTTATGAACAACTTACCGGTATTCACGTCAGAAAAATTCCTTCCAACGGCATGAGCCAGGGTGCCGATGATTCCAGGCACAGTAAGTCCTGAAAAAGAAGAAGACCCTAGGGAAACCGCAACAGCGATCCAGCGACTCATTTTGATAGGAAAATGGTACATATATAGTTGTAAGGTTAGAAAAGAAAAGCCAAGGCTTGTACACTTGTAACAAAAGTGAAAATTCTGACACAAGCTGAATTTATATATACGCCCATGACAAGAATGAAGTGAAATTAGAGTACGAGGTATTAATATGGTACTGTGCTATAACCAAACATGCTAATGTAGTGAGCATCATGTATGTGCGTTGCAAATTGTTGTAGCGGTGTTGTAAAGCAAATCTGTAATAAAAAGTGATGGAAATATAAGAACTGAAAAAGAAAACCACTCAGATTGTCAACATCACAAAACATGTTCTACTGCAGGTAGTGATTGCTAATTATAATCTACCAGCAAGCCATTGACTAAAAATGAAATTTGCATGGACATGACGCCATAGGAGGCAGAATATGATGAAAATTGAAGCTTATAATGAAGTGTCTAGATCACCCAATTTACTCAAACTTTTTCGCTGCTTCAAATGAAAACTTATATGATCCCACATAGTAGGAAGATTTCAAGATGGTATATACTCGTATGTCCCAGCAAA